>NC_083590.1:16948445-17078445 GCF_027579695.1 Neoarius graeffei | reverse complement strand
AGCCAGTCTTTCCGTCCACACCCCCCGTCCTAAAGCACCCCCCATCCTAAAGCCAGTCTTTCCATCCACCCCCCCGTCCTAAAGCACCCCCATCCTAAAGCCAGTCTTTCAGTCCACCCCCCGTCCTAAAGCCAGTCTTTCCGTCCACAACCCCCGTCCTAAAGCACCCCCATCCTAAAGCCAGTCTTTCCATCCACCCCCCCATCCTAAAGCCAGTCTTTCCGTCCACCCCCCCGTCCTAAAGCCAGTCTTTCAGTCCACCCCCCCGTCCGAAAGCCAGTCTTTCCGTCCACACCCCCGTCCTAAAGCCAGTCTTTCCGTCCACACCCCGTCCTAAAGCCAGTCTTTCCGTCCGCCCCCCGTCCTAAAGCACCCCGTCCTAAAGCCAGTCTTTCCGTCCGCCCCCCGTCCTAAAGCCAGTCTTTCCGTCCACACCCCCCGTCCTAAAGCACCCCCCATCCTAAAGCCAGTCTTTCCATCCACCCCCGTCCTAAAGCACCCCCATCCTAAAGCCAGTCTTTCAGTCCACCCCCCGTCCTAAAGCCAGTCTTTCCGTCCACAACCCCCGTCCTAAAGCACCCCCATCCTAAAGCCAGTCTTTCCGTCCGCCCCCCCGTCCTAAAGCCAGTCTTTCCGTCCGCCCCCCCGTCCTAAAGCCAGTCTTTCCGTCCGCCCCCCCGTCCTAAAGCCAGTCTTTCCGTCCGCCCCGCCGTCCTAAAGCCAGTCTTTCCATCCGCCCCGCCGTCCTAAAGCCAGTCTTTCCGTCCACCCCCCATCCTAAAGCACCCCATTCTAAAGCCAGTCTTTCCGTCTACCCCTTCCGTCCACCCCCATTCTAAAGCACACCCGTCCTAAAGCCAGTCTTTCCGTCCGCCCCGCCGTCCTAAAGCCAGTCTTTCCGTCCGCCCCGCCGTCCTAAAGCCAGTCTTTCCGTCCGCCCCCCGTCCTAAAGCCAGTCTTTCCGTCCGCCCCCCGTCCTAAAGCCAGTCCTTTCCGTCCGCCCCCCTGTCCTAAAGCCAGTCTTTCCGTCCGCCCCCCGTCCTAAAGCCAGTCTTTCCGTCCGCCCCGCCGTCCTAAAGCCAGTCTTTCCGTCCGCCCCCCGTCCTAAAGCCAGTCTTTCCGTCCGCCCCCCGTCCTAAAGCCAGTCTTTCCGTCCGCCCCGCCGTCCTAAAGCCAGTCTTTCCGTCCGCCCCGCCGTCCTAAAGCCAGTCTTTCCGTCCGCCCCCCCGTCCTAAAGCCAGTCTTTCCGTCCGCCCCCCGTCCTAAAGCCAGTCTTTCCGTCCGCCCCCCGTCCTAAAGCCAGTCTTTCCGTCCGCCCCCCGTCCTAAAGCCAGTCTTTCCGTCCGCCCCGCCGTCCTAAAGCCAGTCTTTCCGTCCGCCCCGCCGTCCTAAAGCCAGTCTTTCCGTCCGCCCCCCCGTCCTAAAGCCAGTCTTTCCGTCCGCCCCCCCGTCCTAAAGCCAGTCTTTCCGTCCGCCCCCCCGTCCTAAAGCCAGTCTTTCCGTCCGCCCCCCCGTCCTAAAGCCAGTCTTTCCGTCCGCCCCCCCGTCCTAAAGCCAGTCTTTCCGTCCGCCCCCCCGTCCTAAAGCCAGTCTTTCCGTCCGCCCCCCGTCCTAAAGCCAGTCTTTCCGTCCGCCCCCCCGTCCTAAAGCCAGTCTTTCCGTCCGCCCCCCCGTCCTAAAGCCAGTCTTTCCGTTCCCCCCGTCCTAAAGCACCCCCCCATCCTAATGCCAGTCTTTCCGTCCACCCCCATCCTAAAGCCAGTCTTTCCATCCACCCCCCGTCCTAAAGCACCCCCTGTCCCTAAAGCCAGTCTTTCTGTCCCCCCCCCGTACTAAAGCACCCCCCCAGTCCTAAAGCCAATCCTTCCGTCTGTCTGCCCCAGTCCTAAAGCCAGTCCTTCCGTCTGCCCCATCCATCCGCCCCAGTCCTCAAGCCAGTCCTTCCGTCCGTCCGCCCCAGTCCTCAAGCCAGTCCTTCTGTCTGCTCCGCCCATCTGCCCCAGTCAGTCTGCCCCATCCTAAATCCAGTCCGTCTATCAGCCCCCCCGTTCATCCATCTGACCCCGTCCTAAAGCCAGTCCTTCTGTCTGCCCCCCCATCCATCCACCCCATCTGAAAGCCCGCCCATCTCTCCATTTTACTGCAAATGTATAACACACGCTGCCACTGGGGGCAGTGTCTCAGCAACTGAGGGTGAAAGTGTGCAATTCATTTTGTCACAGCAACTATTCAAGCGAGAGGAACGTACTTCAGCAAGTGTGTGTCTGTGTACGCGAGAGATTTTAAGAACACAGACGGCCAAACACACACACACACGAGATATTCAATAAGCACAGATGGTCCTGACAGAACGTGCGCGTGCGTGCGTTGCTCTGAGGGTGTTCGTGCTTTTCGTCCAGGAACAGGAAGCTGTAACAGGAAGCAAGGAGGAGGCAGGAAGTAGCAGTAATCTCTCTCTCTCTCTATCACACACACTTTATGAACCGTGCGCGCGCACACAGGAAATGACAATGTTGAGAGTGAAGCAAAATATAAACACAGGAAATCAGGCCTGATCACATGGGGAAAACATCAAAGGTAACACACACACCCACACCAGAGAGACAATCACTGATACAAACACAGCCAAGTAAAGGTGTATTACACTAATGTACAACTACACACAGCAGTGTGTGTGTACCGATAGGGGCGGCTCTGCAACCCTCTATAACACAACGCTCTACAGATGGCACTGCCCCCCACACACACACAGTGCTGCAGTAGTAAAGCACTCTGAAGGAGCGTAAACTGTGAGCTTCATGGTCAGCGCTGAGAAATAAACCCAGTGTGCCCAGACAGAAAACAGTAAACGCTGATCAACATCCACAAGCTTTATTTACAGATACACACCAACATCACGTCTCTCTCACTCACGCGCGCACACACACACACAGTTAATCAGAGCTCACTGCTACATGTGGACCTGATGACGTGGACGAGCCAGGATTTACACACACACTTCATGTAGAGAATAAAGTGTGTGCTAGGATTATGATTCAAGCTTCCTTCTGGACACGTTACACACACGGAAAGAGCTGCAGAGGGCATGAGGGGGCGATATAGAAACACTCAAAACAGACCTGATGATGTTTGAATTGTTTGCACATTACACTGGAATGTACTCCAAATACACCAAAAGAGCTGCCTGGGATTTTTTTTTTAAATAATAAAACAATCCAATCAGCACACGCACAGGTCTTCTAAACTCTCCGATATTAACCATTACACTATGGAAGCCCCGCCCCCTTCCCCCATCTCACAGGCATATCGTTTTGGCCTGTGAGACGCTCAGCCGGGGGGCTGGCTATCCGCCACCTTTTGCATACATGAGCTCTGACTGATTGTGGGGGGAGGAGACAGAAAATGCCCCTCCCACCCAGGTAGCAGAGCCAACTGAACTCTCCTGAACAGGCACAGATGGCTGTTCCATCACCGGGATTCAAACTCGTGATCTCTGGATGATTATTTTTGTCCAAACTAACAAACAAAAAAATTTAAAACACGCCTACAACAATCGTAACACTAGCTAGAGTGTGATTTTGCTCTCCTGCGAACCTCAGCGCTCAGACACGGTTAAACATTCCCCTCGGAAAAACATTTAAGATTTGAACATGAGGATTTTTTTTTTTTTTAAAAACACCACATGGTGACGCAGATGACACTGGTTCGACCTGCAGGCATCTGTACCAGCAAACTGAAGAACGTCGCCACCCCACTACTGGGAAACACCTTAAGACTGAACACGGCCGCCTAGACATCCCTGATCTGAGCAGTCAGTTTATTATTCTATGAAAACGCACTGGGAAGTCGGACTGTGCGGTTTATGAGATGCTGCTCATCCAAGCAAAAAAAAAAAAGCCAAAATTAAACATCCAGTGTGATTCGGTCCGTGCTCAGGTTTTTGATGCACTCTTTTGGGACTTTAAAAACACCTCACACTGACTCTTCAACACTTTATTTTACTCTGGTGATGTCAGTGACGTCGAAACATCAGTTTACAGCAGACCTGGGCATTTTACGGCCCGCGGGCCGCATCCGGCCCTTTGGTTCATTCTGACCAGCCCGCGTAAGGTTAATTAGAAATTACAAAATAAACGTATTTTCTAATTTTACCTCATGCAATGACTGAATGTGCATTGCTTTTATTTTGAAGCTGTGTTCAACAAAAACGCAATGCGCGCGACATGAACATGACATGAAATTGAAACCTAATCCCGCGATAACTACTTCCGTAATTTGTCCAGACCAACCACAAACTTGTACGTCATCCTTCAAACGGTCCAGCCAATCACATAGTGTGACGTCACCAGCAGGCGCCGGAGCCCGAGCTGATCTGTAGATCCGATTCCTACACCGAATCGACACGGTGTCATTATTATAATATGATGTATCTTGCTTGATATTTGGAGTAGAAAGACAATATCGTGATGTCTTTATTGTGTTTTGGGGTGAATGTGACTGAAAAGAAAAAAAAAAAAAAAGGTACAAACGTTCACATTTTGTTCACCATCGTTTTGGGAAATTTGATTGAATAAATGACATTTTCTGTAAGGCAACCTCGTTTTTTCCATACTCTTACCAGTCTGAGCAGCTTGTAAAAACAAATGTTATTTACTGCTTTATATAAAGAAATACAATTAATATTATGCAGAATCTAGTTCAGCCTTTTGGTCCGGCCCTCCACTAAATTTGTTTCTCATGTGGCCCCACGGAAAAAATAATTGCCCACCCCTGATTTACGGTATCACTAGTTTTCATGATTAAATGTATAATAAAAGTTGTCTTAATTAAGAAACTTAAAACCACAGCCAATAATTTGGAATTAAAGTCAAACATTACCCACAGCAAGTTCAAAACAAAGATAGATACCAAACACTGGCAAAAATATATTTTATATATAAAATCGCACACACACACACACACACACACACACACACACAATGTATGTATATATAAATAATAAAAGCACAACAGAAAAAAAAAAATGCAGTGCATATATTTCAAATATATGAAATTTGACAGCCGGCACAAGACTGCGTTTTCCTTTTAAAGCAGACACGCAGAGCCACGGCTTCACTTTTTGTTTATGAATGCTTTGAGACCTCAAAAATGGCACAGGAATAGTTTTAAGAGTCAACAACAAATCTAATACAGTAATTTTTACGATTAAAGTAATATATAGGTAGCAATCCAGGTGAATGACCTTGACGTCCGTAATGTCACAGCAGGAAGTCTATCGGTCTCCTCGCCATTTCCGCTATTGAGGTTTTTCACCTGACGTAACAGGGTCACGTGACGCCCCGGTGTCCGCCATTTTGAAGGTCAAGCTAGCTAATGTCAACATCATAGTAGCTAGTATGTTACTGTAGCAATGTTTACGTTCAGTCATTTGGATGACTGTTAAAACCTTTCAGTCTCAAGTTTTTCCTTTACTGGATTTACTAGTTTACTGAGCTAGCGCGCTCGGGCAGGCTGGGAGCTAACGCGCTCGGGCAGGCTGGGAGCTAGCGCGCTCCGGCGCTGGAGCGCGCTAGCTCCCAGCTTGCCCGAGCGCGCTAGCTCAGTAAACTAGTAAATCCAGTAAAGGAAAAACTTGAGACTGAAAGGTTTTAACAGTCATCCAAATGACTGAACGTAAACATTGCTACAGTAACATACCAGCTACGATGTTGTTGACATTAGCTAGTGCTAACAGCTAGCTGCTAGTACACTGCTACAACACAGACACCGACCCTAATAATACAGTTCTTGGTCATTGCCTGGTAACAGCAAATTTATAACGGGCCATGTCTCAACAGACTAAGAAGTTATTTCAATGACATTTAATAACATTTTGTTTATCCTGAGGACCGAAAGTAAATGAAAATGTGAACAATCCTGGTGGAAGCAGGTAAACGTCGTTCTCTAAGCCTGCTAACCTCAATTTTTGCAAATACCTCTCCCGCTGCTCGCCCTGTAAATGCCCTACATCACTGGATAGTGAAGGTGTTTTCTGCATCTCGCTCCTTTTTCTTTTATGTTTTTCGTTTGTCGCCTTCCTCGCATTCAAACTGATTCGAGCCGTGACGTCCGAAATGGCAGCATCACATGACTTGGTCACATGGGTGAAAAACCTCAATACTAAAACACAGAGCTGACTGCAACTCCGATCCTCCAGTTTGAGCTAATTTATCGCCATGCCACGTAGACGTGTTTTTGGCGGGTGCAGCAACACGACAGAAGGTGGATTTACGTTGCATTCATGGCCCAAGAATGTGCAAACTGCAAAGATTTGGACACGTTTTGCGAGAAGTTCACGGGCACATTGGGCGCCTATGAAGTGGTCTCTCCTCTGCTCTGCACAGTTTACTGAAGACTCGTATGAAACCTCTGATCTGTTGAGGAGCGTTGGTGATAATTCCGTATTGAAAGAGGGTGCAGTACCAATAATTAAAGGAAAAGAAAACTACAAGAAAAAGAAAGCAAGTTCAGTTGCACCAGTTCTCCCGGAGCGTGAGCCAAGGGTTGTTGCTAAAACCCGGGATGGAACAGGACGTGACGTCGTATCGCTCAGGCAGTGACCTCCCCGCGGTTGTCGCTAAAACCGGTGACGTTCCGTCTGGGGTTTTAGTAATTGCCTGAGCAGAGCAGTAATAGCGGAGTACTCCGTATGGAGAAAATGGAGAACGAGTGGAGCAGCCGTCTGATTTCTCCGCTGGATATGCTCGCCTCAGCAGCAACATCTCGCCCTTACGTGGAAGAAGCGAATGAAAGGAGAACTGAATGAACAACTGAAAGTCAGACTGTTTCAAAACAAATCAGCCACAGGATCGGCCTTCAAGAAGCGAGAACACAGAGGGTAAGCTCCGACTCTCATTTGGATACAAAACAACAAAAACGCCACGCTGTTTACCTGCATTTAGATTATTCCATGTAACTTGTATTGTGTGTTTAAGTTAGCGGTATAAGATTATTTAATTTGCTTCAGAATGTGATCGTCTCGGTTCATCTGATTATTTAATGAGCCTTTTACGTTTTATCAGTGAAAATGCATGCATGTACATGTATGTTGCATAAGTTATAACACCCATCCTGTTTTAATGAGAGTCAACCCACAATCAATGCAGTCAGATCAGTCTTAGTTGAGCGAGTTGGTAACGGGATTTCTTATGGTCCTTTTCCAGCTCACTTCAGCCCGACACGGCTCGCGTTTCGTCTACCTCAGAGCAGCATGACTCGGCTCGCTTCAGCCCTGCTCAGCACCCAAAACTCGCATGGTTTTGGAGTAGGGCTGAAGCGAGCCAAGCCGTGCCGAGTGAGGCTGGGGGCGTGAGCAGACACTCCCCTGTGCACTGATTGGTGAGGAGGAGTGTCCTCACATGCCCACACACGCCCCGCGAGCACGCTGGGATCTGTAAACACCGCAAACCCGGAAGAAGAAGAATTACGAATTAGGAGAATTTCTGAAGCCTTATGCGCCTCGCCTCATCTATACGCTCTTGCCAGTATCTGTTGGCGTTGTCGGTGACAACAAGCCACAGCACCAAGACCAGCAACACTAACGACTCCATGTCCTCCATGTTTATTGTTTACTATTCGGGTCGTGAGACTACCGCTTAAAAGCTCACTGATGTCACTGTTTGCGCCGCCTAACGACATCACGTGACGTCCACCCACTTTCGCTAACTCCACCCAATGTGTCCACCCACTTCCAGCCATCACGGTTCAGCGCGGTTGTAGTCGAAATGCAACTCCAACAGCCCCGCTCAGCCCAACTCAGCACGGCACGGCTCAGCCGCGTTGGTAGTGGAAAAGCGGCATTACTTTCACCATAAAGTTTTATTTATATGATGTTGGTCTATAGCTGTAAAAGGGCTCGGCCTTAAAACTGGTTCCTGCTGTGACGTCACGCACTCCGGGCTGGCTGGCTCAGCTCCAGCGCCAACTTCGCGGTCGATTTTAACTCTCAAAAATTTACATTTTTATTCCCATTTATGCAGCATACAGGAGTCAAGGATGGAGATACGATTCACTCAGAAATGCATTTAAAAATAAAAGTTCTGCGTATCTGCTTTAAGAAACTGATCATGCAACACTGAGTATCAGCCAGTAATGATAGCCATCTGATATTATTATTAAAAGCTTTAAAATTATCATCTTTATTGAATTTTTAACTGAAGCAACTATTAATCAAGGAGAGAAAAAAGCTACCAAAACGACTTGCACAAAAGCAGTTTCACTTGGATTAAAAATAAATAATAAAATCAACCCTGCCCCCTTCCCAAAAATATCCATTTAAATAAATAAATATATATTTTCCCAACCCTTTGGCAAACCCAATCTTTTCTCTTTGCTGCCAGATCAAATAAATCTCGTTCTTTTTCTCTCCGATATCCAGCCCTCTGGTTTTTGGTTTTGTTTTTCCTCCTGCTCTCGCCCCCATACTGATGACCCTGAATACGGACTGGGCTTCACCTCTAAGTAAACTCGCATCCCGACACTCCCGTCAGCTTGTAAACTCTACACCGGCACATGTGATGATAAAATGGACGTTACCGTGACGATGTGGCCATTACGCTGTACTGCAGACAGCGGCTACAAACGGCAAACTCAGAGGAGCCGAAACTCAGGATCCCTTTATTAAGGTGAAGTGTTTTAAGAACGCTGTGTGCGCGTCGCAAGAACAAAAAACGCACAGCGACAAGCAGTGAAGGCACCTGGAGACTTTTCATGATTCTCACTCCTGAGAAAGAATTAAAAAAAAAAAGAGCAGCAAACAGGCTTATTCATTCTACGCGTCTGTCTGACTGACCGTCTCTCTCTCACACACACTCTTTCTCTCGCTCCCACACACTCTCACAGAGGAGTCCTTTCATTCTGGCCCAGGCACTGCAGGCGCTGCCAGGTACAGATGATCGAGAGAGAGCGCAAGAGAAGGGGGGAATATAATGAGCAAAAATCCAGAGTTATAATCAAACCTGCACACGGTTTATACATCTTCACTTTGTTTTATCCATTAAAAAACGCTGCGTAATGACGGCTTCACCGGAACAGACGCAAGCGTACATTTAAGGCCAATTTATGCTGACAACGCAGTCCTCGCAGACGGTGTCGCAGACAGTGTCTGCGTAGCCCCCCCACCTTCGCAGACGCTCTGCAAGCACCTCTCAAAAATTGTGACCACCGCAGAAGCCTCGCAGACAAGAGGGCTCTGATTGGTCCACTCTACATCCGCTGTACACGCACTTCCGCTTCCCTACTTTCCCGGTTTGGTTTGTTTTCACGACCGGCATTTTTAAAAACACGAGCGAAGATGGAGCAGCACGAAGAGCGGTTGATCGAGGAAGTGAGGAAGTACGGACATCTATACGACTCCAGTTCTAGTCATTATAAGTAACCGGAGGATAAACACTCCACTAACCACACCCACCAACTACTCCTAGCGATTTCGCGACTTCGCGCCCCCTTGTGTTGTGGCGGTGAATAACATCGTGCACACCTATTACTCCCCACTCAACGATAAATTACAACTGTCTGCGAAAAGCTATCTGCGAAAGCCTTATCGCAAGAGCATGCAGAGGCCTTAACACTGTGGCTACAAATACAACAAACGTGCGTCGCGTTTAAGGAAAAAGCACTTCTCTCGTCTAAAATCTATTCGACAGAAATCAGGAAATAAACCGAGTATATTTTAGTTTAAACAGCACAAAGTGTGTGTGAGAGAAAACCACCACAGTGTATCCCTGTAATCTAACAATTTAACAACGGGACCTAAAACCAGAAACATCAAAAACACCTTTTGAAATAATCTAACGAGGCCGTCGATAACGGCGTCTCTCACTCCGGCCCCGTCGAGTCCAGAAGGAACGGTCTAAAGTGCGTGATAAATGTTGGAAGCTATATATAGAAGCGATATCCACCCTAGGAATACCGGCCTGTTTACCGGAAAGAATCCAAAACGACAAGAAACTGACAAGTGATTTTTGCTGAACAACTCATTAAGGCTTAATTAGTCCATAACTTCCATTAATAATCGTAATGAAGCAAATCTGGGTAGAGACGGTGAAGAATTGAGGTAGAAGAAGCGATATGTGGAAACTGCTCGTTAGGGATTGTTTAATTACTCCATATTGTCATTATTAATTGCAGTTATGCAAATTTATTAAAATCAGTGAACAGACAGAAAAAGCGATTTTCGTGAAACGTGGACGACACCAGACAGACGAAGGCCAACACACGAGGGCATAAACTCATCACCTGTTGGCCGGATGAGCTAACAAACAATGTAAATGCAACCTGTAACGATGACACTTGAAATCGCTGGAAGAATGGAACCTGTAACCCTGAAACAATAGCAGGTTCCAGGCTGTAACCAGAGCGGCAGTGACGCAGCAGCTCACACAGCCGTCCCGTGAGAAACCGGACGCGTTTATAATTAGCCAAGTTGCTCTTCATGAGAACAATTAGAACTTGATCTTCCAAACAAAACCATCAGAATCAAAATCCAGTGAAACCTCAGAGTCGCCGTGATGTTTGTGAATTGTGGACGGACGCCGCGTGATGGCAACAGCTCATCAGCAATGTAACGCGCAACGCTAAAGGAATGTAGCCTGGAACAGTGAAAATGGAGCACTGAAGGGGAAAACATGAAATCAAAATCACAGTAATCTGCAGCAACGTAACACGACATCAAGATGTGGCAGGCCCCCCCGACAACTCTAGAAAAATTTGGTATGAGGGCGCTCACCATGGCGAGGGGGCTGGGGGGCTGGTTGTCCCCCCCCCGTGCGAAGCCTTTGAAAAATTGAGGCTACAATGGGACATTCTGAAGGCCTCTGCATGCTCTTGCGACAAGGCTTTCGCAGACAGCTTTTCGCAGACAGTTGTAATTTATCGTTGAGTGGGGAGTAATAGGCGTGCGTGATGTTATTCACCGCCACAACGCAAGGGGGTGCGAAGTCGCGAAATCGCTAAGAGTATTTGGTGGGTGTGGTCAGTGGAGTGTTTATCCTCTGGTTACTTATAATGACTAGAACCGGAGTCGTATAGATGTCCGTACTTCTTCACTTCCTCGATCAACCGCTCTTCGTGCTGCTCCAGCTTCACTCGTGTTTTTAAAAATGCCGGTCGTGAAAACAAAACAAACCGGGAAAGTAGTGAAGTGGAAGTGCATGTACAGCGGATGTAGAGTGGACCAATCAGAGCCCTCTTGCCTGCGAGGCTTCTGCGGTGGTCACAATTTTTGGGAGGTGCGCGCAGAGCGTCTGCGAAGGTGGGGGGGCTACGCAGACACTGTCTGCGATGCTATCTGCGAGGACTGCGTTGTCAGCATAAATTGGCCTTGAGGCTATCAGAGGGAAACTGCAACAAATTGTCTGTCAACATTGAAAAAGAAAGAAGTAATCATCTTCTGTCCCGGACAGTCTTTGGCTTTCTTCCGTTTCATGCCGCGGGATGACATCTTTAAATGCCCAAGTGTCAGCAAAACCAACTCGCGAACTACTTCTGTCAAAAGCTCCTGCACCGGTGGGTGAAAGGTCATTCAGTCTCGAGAAATCTCGCTCTGCAAGTCAGCTGACCTTGTATGGAACCCATGTCAAATCTCGCGAGAGCAGCCGCGACAACTAAACAACATGGCGCCTCGGTCTGGAAAACGCCAATTCGGATTGTTTTTGCACCGTCTGGCGGTGTATCTACTATGATTGGAATATTTTTGGAGTGATTATAACGTATTTGATGATCAGACACATTGTCACGTGGTGTTGCTGGGATGTTTTCACGGAGAAAAGATCGTTTTGAGATAGATCGCATGTTGTGCAGTAGCATACAAGTGCATGGCCTAAGTGTGACTTGGGGTTCAATCGGCATTTCGGTAAGAGGGCGCAGCACCCCTGTTCCCCGGTTTAGACGAAAGCCTGCAACAATGTAACCCCTCACACGGACTAGAACACCGCAAGCTGGTGATAAGCTGATGTCACTTGTCCCAGTCAGTACGTTTACATGCACATCCAAATCGAGCTGCGGTCGGTAATCGAGCTAAGGGTCCCAGCAGGGGTGCCAGACAAATCCAATCCTACATGCACACAAGGAAATCGAGCTATTGTGTGAGGTACATTGTACACCCGAGCCACAGGTGGCGCTACACGCCCCATCGTGTTAGTACACTTCCGGTTGTCGTCATGAAGAGGAGGAGTGATTTTCCACTTTACATTCACACCACATGTCATTGCCACCTGTTGGCTACAAACTGTCCTGCGCAGACCGCTGTTTTGTAAGACAACTTATTTTGCACAATTGTATATTTTTCTAAAGTCCATTTTTTGCTTACAATTTAACTTGTCTTAATAAACACACAAAAAGTTCAATTGTTTTTGTTTTTTGTCTCCTTGTTCCTCCTGACCTCTTCTGCTGCTCGCTACTACTACTGTTGTCATGCCGACCGAGGCTGTTGTGTTTCCCGCTTGTGGTCTCGTCACTTCTGAAAGGGGCAGTGCTGAATAAGTAGCTCGACTACGTAGCTCGACAGGGTTTACATGCACTAAGTAGCTCGGCTAAAATCGCATAATCTAGGTCGCGTAGCTCGATTACGAGAAATCAAATTCGGTTCAATTTCAGCCGAGCTAAGGTGTTTCCACGGCATTTAGAACTTCGATTTCAGTCGAGCTACAGCAGAAATTCGATTTTCTCTATGTGCATGTAAACGCACTCAGTGTGACCTGTAACGCTGAAATGAACCAACAGCGTAACGTAGCAACAGGTTCATGCAACGGAACAACGTAACCTGTAAAATTACAACATTTCAGCATTACAGGCGACATCCAACCTGTAACGATGTAACCCTTAAAGCAACATTACAACAAACGCAACCTGTAAAAAAACACAACGTAACGCAACACTAACAACCTGTAACCGTGTAAAAACACGACCCGGAACAACGCAACTCTGCACCACAAACATTTTAACCCATTAAACTGAAACCACACAAGGTTTAACAACAAAATGATGCAATGTTAAAACAACGTGCGCGCACCAAGGCCAAAAGTTTGTGCACCCCTGCCCTCGTTGAACATCCCATCCAGATTTGTTCTCTCTCTGCTGTGATAACGAGCTCCACTCTTCTCTTCAGACGGTTCTGACCGACCATAACGGTCTGCGCAAAATCCTACAGGTACACTTCCACGATCGCATTTCAGACCTCGAGATGAGAAGACGAACTGGTTGCTGTGGCCTGGGAATCAGCACAAGCTACTGCCGTCTCCTTTACTTCGAGCATGTGGCACAGATGGCAGGCTCCCGAAATTCCTGTTAGGTTGGGTTCCTGCCCACGGCTCCAGAGGTGTCGGACGCCCGAGACTAAACATCCTGGAGATGCTGGGTAACGAGGGTGAGCTGTATCTAGGAGAGGGTTAGGGTACTGCGATGGGGAAGCTTTGTGCACTGGATCGAGCTGAACCCTACGTTCCACCAAACAACGATTAAAGCGAGACTGCCTTTCAAATTTTTCACGTGTAGGTCAGAAGGAAAGAATTTTCCCCGACACCCAATTATTTTACTACTTTTAAAGCTGCTGAATTCGTCATTCATGCTGGAACAGGTTTGGGCTTCTTAGTTCCACTGAACAGAAAATTAACGCTGCAGCTTTCCAGAGATTCTGTACAACTGTGTGCTTCAAACTCTGTGGGAACAGTTTGGAGAAGAACCACCGTGTTTGTGTGAGAGAGAGAGATTGAGAGAGTCAGGTGTCCACATACTTTTGTTCCTATACGGTGTTTGCGAGCCTGTAGCCCACATCTCAACACAACACTCTGTTCCAGCTCAACATGTAAATGCATGGGCTTTATTCCCACAGCAGGCCCGGGCGTGAGCAGGAGCAGTCGGAGAACCTGTGCCGAGTGCTGTTTAATGGTGCGCTTCTCTCGGTCAGCGAGCTTCCTCATGAAGGCCAGTCGTTAGAAAACACTTTAAATAAAATCAGAACGCTCTGCGCTACGCTCAGTCCGCACCCACCATTCTGGGAAATAACGATCGTTCATCGAATCCACACTCGGCTCTGAAACGCCTCCGGGGAGTCGGCCGGCTGCTCCCATTCAGCTCTTCTCCCTCTATGGACATTTATGGCACGGAGACCTAAAATGCACTGATCTCTCTCTCTCTCCCCAATCCCCCTTCTCCCTTTCTCTCTCCCCCTTCCCCCCTCCCCCTTCTTGCTCTCCCCCTCTCCCCCCTCCCTCTCCCTTCTCGGTCTCCCCCCTCCCTCTCCCCCCCTCTTCTCTCTCCCCCCTCCCTCTCCCCCCCTCTTCTCTCTCCCCCCCTCTTCTCTCTCCCCCTCCCTTTCTCCCTCTCCCTCCTCTTCTCTCTCCCCTTCTCCCCCCTCCTCTTCTCTCTCCCCTCCTTTTCTGCCCCCTCCCTCTCCCCCTCCTCTTCTCTCTCCCCTCCTTTTCTGCCCCCTTTCCCCTTCTTTCTCCCCTTCTCGCTCTCCCTCCCTCCTCTTCTCACTCTCCCTTTCTCCCCTCCCCTTCTCTCTCCCCCCTCCTTTCTCCCAGTCCCCATCTCCCTCTCCTTTTCTCCCCCCTTTCCCCTTCTCTCCCCCTCCTTCTCCCTCCCTCTCCCTCCCTCTCTCCCTCTTTCTCCCCCCCTTTCCCCCTTCTCCCTCCCTCTTTCTCCCCCCCTTTCCCCCTTCTCCCTCCCTCCCTCCCCCTCCTTCTCCCTCGCTCTCCCCCCCTCTCTCTCTCTCCCCCTCCTTCTCCCTCTCTCCCACCTGTGCAGCTAACATCAACATTTGATCAGAGTGAAGGAGAAAAGGTTGGTGACTCCACGATAAGTGTTGACTGTTACACTAAATAAACGAGTGTCAGAAACCGTCAGCTATAAAGCACGCGTTATATCCGCTGCTTTCTGAATGCATCTGTTTTTCTCCTTCAGCTGAAACCGCGACGTCACAATTAAAACCTTGGCTGCTTCCTCCACATGTGCTGTGTTGTACAAAAAAAAAAAAACAACCCAGGCAGCGTGTAGATTTAACCCTGACTCTGCAGACAGGATTTAGAGTACGACTCGCTCACCGTCTCACACAGCAGCGCCGTTTGTCTTCATCAGCACAACATTTACTGCTAAATACAATTACAACAAATGGGTTGTGTTTGTTTATTTTTTGCTCTTACCTTAAAATACAACACTAAACAGTTTGGTTATAAATTAAAGCCACGAGCATCAATCAGTTTACACGCAGTGACCAATAAATTCATAAAAACATCCGAACTCCTGTGAAAAATTACAAACCAGAGTGTCAAGGGTGTAGTGACTCATCTGACCCGCCATCAGAATCACCACGACGACCAAAACACCCAACACAACTGAAATGTGACGATATGCGAGAGAGAGAGAGAGAGCGCGAGCACGCGAGAACCAACCTCCACGACTAACGGTTTACTACAGGAACATCAACAAAGGACTACATTTTATTCCCCAAAGCATCGATCAGAACCGGAATCGGGTGAGAACTACGAGGGGAGATACAATTCTAGCGAGAGGCCTTTGTTAATTTGACTCGCCAGCAAAAAAAAAAATGACAAAATGGCGAGCGAGTTTTGTGCGGAGTGGCAAGTTCTTTCAAACAAAACAATCGGAATGGAAGTCTGCAGAGAACTGACGGAGGAGATACGATTTAACCGCACTGTGGACGACAGACGGGCGCCATGGCGACAGCTCATCGGCCTTATGGACGTATGAGCGAACGATTCGATTCGAAGTGGGGGATGAAGTTAATGGGCGGAGTTTTTCTTGTATTGCTAGAAATCTCAATTCCTACTGCAAAATACAGGACGCTCTCCTGAACGCGCGACTTCAGCAATCGCTCTGTTCAACAATAAACACAAAACAAAGCAGCACTTCTTACCTTTAAAGCAGTTTGACCGTCTAAACACGCAACTATTCGCTTGAAATCAACCCACAAACAGGCCGGTGCTGGAAATTAGCATCAGCTATGCGCTAAACGTGGGCGATTTTGCGTAGCAGAGTGTGAATTTGCTCAACCAACCACAGTGGCGGGTAAATAAACGGAGTCTATACAAAGAAATAATGAAACTGTAACAGAGGTCTTTGTGATATTCCACAACGCGAGTCTGCTTGATCCACTCAGACACTTCAACGAGGACACAACCAGCTCATTAAAGGAGAACTGAAGGCAAATTTATCATCAAAATTCTATTTCTCTCATTTTATTAAATATTGGAATGCATGTTTGATGGCTATTCTGTCGCTGCTACAGCGAGTTATGAGTGTGAAATACGCTCTGTAATATATCAGTCCATATGGCAAAGCAACGGCTGTAAACGAGATTCGTTGAGACCTGTGCGAGACATCGTAGGACTACAGCGGAAATCAATCAAAGTGACCGACATCTAACGTTCCCTGTGTCCGAAATCGCTCACTCGTTCACGCCTCCCTATATAGGGAATTACTCTATAGAGGACTATACAGCGAGCTCATTGGTAAAATGAAACCCCTCTTTCGGACACTCGTCCGTCGCGCTGGTATTTACGTCATTACTGTCGCACAATTAAAGCGTGCCAGATCAGTCGGCTGCTGGGTTTCAAAATAATAAATCCATGCGTGCGTTTCTGTGATAAATCCAGATTATACTGAGCGCATTTCCCACATTAATCAATACAAAGCACCTGCAGCTTTCACTTCTTTACATCAAGCCTCAACACTTTCTTTCTTCTTCGCCGCTGACTTTTATTAAATCACATTTCAGACTTTTAATTTGATTTCTTTCAGCGCGACCGCAATGCATGATGGGATATATCGCTTTGGTTAGTGACCATTGTTGTTCACTAGTTTCCGTGATGCATTGTGGGATACTTTGAGTGCGCTATATAGGGTGGAAATAATCCTCACTAAGGTTTCGGACAGCACTACAAAATGGCGTCCGCGCTATATAGTGAGTCGGGAGCGATTTCGGACACAGCGGTGGTCAAAAGACACGCGCGCCCTCTTTCGAATGCTGATGTAATCAAGCCGGAAGTTTTGTTTGTTTTGATAACGATCAGGAAAGTTTGAAAAAAGTCAGCAGTAATCGTCATTTAAACTCGTTTTTGTGCAATACTTTGTTTGGAAAACAGTTTTCAAAATGGCGGCACTGACACCTGGCTGACACTTCACAATTCGAAGTCTCGTGAAGATTGCATGGATAAGCGACGCCTGCCGTGGACCAAACCAACTAAATTCAACACGGATAAAAACCGAATAGGCCGATAAGGATCAGATTTAATTGCTATTAGCTGCCAATACGAGTCACGATATACAGTAAGGGTACTAAAACTGAAAACGTAACTGAATAACGTTAATTAAGAAATAAAGCAAGTTTAAAAATGACTTCAGTTCTCCTTTAAAGACAGAATGGTGGAAAGGTGAGCCACGGGCCGAGTTATATTCGATTAGATTTGGATGCAGATCCAGGGCTGTTCTGTCTCTGTTCTCAATGATGCTCTAAAAGCAGAACGGATTTGGATGAAGTTTGGTGCCCAGCTTTCGTATTCTCCAAGATTCAAGCGATTTTTTTTGGGCTTTTTTGACCTTTATTGGATAGGACAGTGTAGAGACAGGACAGGAAATGAGCGGGAGAGAGAGACGGGGAGGGATCGGGAAATGACCTCGGGTCGGAATCGAACCCGGGTCCCCGGATTTATGGTATGGCGCCTTAGCCACCTGAGCCACGACGCCCCCAGATTCAGGCGATTTGATTTTCATGTTGATCACAGGAGGTACCGACTCCACCAAACTCCCGTCCAGTTTAAACTGCTTGCGTTTACCTCAGGGTGTCACTCACCAGCCAACACTGTTCACTAATTCTAACAAACAGCTAGTTAGAGTACAGAGAGAGAGAGAGAGAGAGAGAGAGAGAGAGAGGGAGGGAAACATGCTCGGAGGCGTGTCTAACCTCAGAAATGGAGTCGAAACCCTAAGTGGTGGTGCGTCTCTAAATAATTATTCACTCTGCCAAAGATTCTTTAATGCATGCAGGCCGCTTTTTCTCCGTCATCATTTAATAAAAATAAAATCGATCAACAACCTTTCGCTCAAACACCATCATTGAGGATGCAGCGTATTTTTCACCTCATAGTTAAAAAACACACACCACACACACGTAACCGCACGGTGCTAATCAGCGCTGCAGGGTCCGTGTTATTTCCTCGTGCTGCAGATAAAGGAAGCGTGCAGATCTTCACACACTGCACGGCGAGTAAAAGAGAAAAAGGAAGAGGAACTCTGGAGTGAAAGGACAGCAGACGCTGAAACACTGTTCCCCGACTTGCGCGGTTATTAGATGAGTCAGTGTTTATGTGTTGGATGTAAATGCGTGTATGAAAGCTACAAACTATGGGAACGTTGCAAAAGCACAACAAAGCCCTGCGCTCCGGTGCTGTGATCCATCACCGCCTTATCCACACGCACCAGAGACAGGAACCTCTGCGCACTCGACCGCGACCGCACGAACGGCGTGCTTCTTTAGGAGGTCCTCTGAGCTGCGTGGAGTTTTGCCTGCTTGTCGGCGTGGTCAGTCAGTCAGTCAGTCAGTGTGCCAGCGCGCACTCCTGGGTTATTCGTTTATAATCTGTAGTTGTGGCAGACAGTAGCTCAGCCGTGTTCACACACACTACACTAATGTGTCCCAGAGAAAACGCTTTTATTATACGTTATTTAGCGTGGACGGATGACGGACAGTATTTACAGAAGCCGGACAAACGCAGCCAAGAACCACCGATGAAACGGAGCCCAGAGCAAAGCCGTTTATACGGCACGCACATCGTGTCACATGACCGTAAACCGAGCGCTAGCTAACCCTGAATAACACTTCACACAACGTGACATGAGGACAGAACACCACTCGCGCTTGGCGATATTGCAGCAAACTTCTTATCCTGACCACGTGAGCTGCTCTTACTGCTTTTCCACCAACAGGGAACGGGTTCTGTTCGGGTTCTCGCACCAAATTTTGACCCTTTTGGAGCATCGCGACCAAAAATAAATTGGTTCAGAACCTGAAGAGCTGCTTCCCAGCTGAAACCAAAACACAGCTGGTTTTTTCCCCCAGCACGAACCGTGACGACATCAGTGGGGAGCCACAAAACGAGACCGTCGATAACCGCGTAGTTCACTCCAACCCCGTTGAGTCCAGAAGGAACGATCTAAAGCACGCGATACATGTCGCAAGCTATATACACGATACACAGACGCGATATCCACCCTAGGAATACCGAGCCGTTTACCAGAAAGAATCCAAAACGGCGAGGACTCGACCAAGAAGAAGCGATTTTTGTTGAACTGCTCATTAAGGCTTAATTAGTCCATAACTTCATTAATAATTGTAATGAAGCCAATCTGGGTAGAAGTTCTGTGCACCCGAGGTTCCGCTACCTTCATACCAGAAAGAATCAAAATCGGTGAAGAACTGAGGGAGAAGCGGCGATTTGCGTGGAAACTGCTCGTTAGGGATCGATTCATTACGCTGTATCTTCATTATTAATCGCAATTATGCAAATCTGTGTTGAAGTTATATGCACCCCAGGCAGACCGACCTTCCTGCCAAAAAGAATCCAAATTAGTGATGAATCAAGAGAGAAGCAGCGATTTTCATGAAACGTGGACGACACCAGACAAAACGTGCGGGTGTAAACTCATCACCTGCTGGCCAGAGGAGCTAAGAACAGGCTGAAAACAAAATACCTGCAACAAACCATTAAAATAAATAAATAAATAAATAAATAAAAAGTTCAGAGGGAATCAATCAATCAATCAATGCGCCCCGCCATCCTGCGACTACGGTCTACTCCGGGTGTGGACTGGGCCACGCCCCCTGTTCATGACACTCCCCTGATTACAACAGTTCCACTCAAGTGGTGAAAACGCCGGCCGGTTCACTTTACAATAGGGTTGGGCGGTAGAGCTGTGCAATATATCGTATTTTTATCACGATATCGATATTGGTGTCAAACAATATCAAAATTCATAATATCGATATGAAACGATTTTTTGTCATTTGTCGAAAGGGACGTGCATAATATTTCTACAATGGCAATAAAACAACAATGACATTGACGTGACAGTAAGGTAAAACGAACCCTTCTGTCCCCTAAGGCACACCGTAGCCTTGCATACGTCATCCATTCTACTCCCGCGATATCTGCGCAACAGTAAAAAATCAGTTCTTCTGTTTTCATACGTGTCGGGTGATTCGGTATATTGATTTGTTAATATGTTGTTTGATTTGCTTGCTAATAGTTATAATAATACAATTAACATATTTACGTCATATTTTTGGATGTGGGACTGGGTAATGTAAAAATGGCATCTACGGAAGAAAACAAGCACAACAATATTAGCACATATCCAGCTTGCTAGCTGTGTTAGATGTGTTAAACCGTGTGGATTTAAGTGGAATAATTGCGAGTCGTCCTGTGGTCAAGGCAGCGTTTTAAGGTAAGGCAATTTGGTTATTAATGTTGCCCGCCGCGGCATGTTTACTTGGGTTCATTTGATTTTGACTTGTGCATCTGCAGCTCGCATCATGCTTTGAAGTAGGTTCTGCTAAGGACGGGTTTATTGCGCGATGTAGACGGACTCAGATGTAATTACATTGTTTTTAAAATTCCGTGCGCTTAAAACGGTGTCCCCCTGCTAATCATGTAGCCCTAATCATGTGTTGCTTTTACTTTTCGAGTGAAATATCTCTGCAAATGGTATTTCAATGCTGACATGCCAAAAAGATAGCGGAGTCCACATTTGGAAGATGAAGGAAGAGAAGCCTATTTTCATGTATGTTAATTCTTAAGGACTTGTCTCTATATTGTGCGTGTTTAATGTTGGTGTCTTAACAACACACAAGCTTACGTTGTAGTGTGTGTGTGTGTGAGAGAGAGATTTTATCCTTGGCTGGCTACGAGCCAGTGTGGACGTTACGCAGTAATCACTGGTAATACCAGCGCTGGCTCCATCCTCTGTGATCGGAAATGTTGAGTGAGGAGAACGTGAGCCTTGTGCAGGCTATAGGACCTATGCAAAGTACGCGCTTGCACAGTAAATAGTTTAAGTAAAAGGCGTTTCAGGGTACAACGGGAAGGGTTGACAGGTAGCCTATGAGGCCTGTACTATAAAAATGTGGCCCGGTGCCTCAGGTGTTGTTGATCAGGGCTTTAAAAAAAGGTGTATAAATATCGTTTTAAAAATCGCGATATCAATATTTACTGAAAAAATCGTGATATTGATTTTTTTTCCAATATCAAGCAGCCCTATTGGGCGGTATCCAAATTTTGATACCTTTAAACTGTCTGTGTTTTCCTGGGGTATACGGTATTACCGAGAAAAAAATATTTTGTTTCGGCCTACTGTGTAACGTGCGCCTATACCGGCGGACCTTGTCCAGACCTGCGCCTATGCCTCAAACGTACTATTTAAAAGCAGCATAGCGAATTGTGTGCATTGTGGTATGGATTAAGCAGCAAAGCGAATTTTGTGCATTGATGAATGGATTAAGAGATATTTCAAAGCATCACGCAACTCTTCCTTCATCTTGAAAATAGCATTCAACTGTCGTTTACACATGTCTGCGTTGAAACGCCATTTGCAGCACTATTTCACCTACTCCATCAAAAAAAAGTACACGATGAGCAGGATCATACCCTTTCAAGCATGGGAAATAAAAAAAAGAAAAAGAATCAACCAACACCCAAGTCCGTTTAGACTGCGTGATAAACCATATTCTTCAGCGCAAATGAGGCGAACCTAATTCAAATGCGTGATAGCTGCACAAGGCAAAATCATATGGGCCCACGTCATGCCATGGCGGGGAAATTAATAATCAAATGGCCTTACCTTGCTTAAAACGCTGTCTTGATCACATAACTCCTTACAATTATTCCACTTAAATCCATACGGTTTAACACACCCAACAAAGATAGCAAGCGCATTGCTAATTCCCACCAGAAACCTAACAGTTTACGCTACGATGTTTTCTTCCGTTTCTTCAGTAGATGACATTTCAAACGTTTATTACCCACATCCCAAATGTCATACGTTATATTATTTTACCTTGTTGTTACTCATGTAACCTACTCAAAACACAACTCATTGGAGAGATCTCGTGGAAGTGGAGTACCCCAGGCTATGGTGTGCCTTAGGGGACATATTAGATTTTGTTCGATTTTGCGCGGTCATTTACATTATTTTAACCTTATAAGTTAACCGTACATTGATGATGGTGATTTTTTTAATTATTTTATCAATATTACAAGGCCCCTTACGAGGCCCTCTGGTCTAACATAAAACATCATAGCATCAGGCCTGCATTTGCCTAAAATATTGAAGAAAAAAAAACATCAAAACATATACTGCATTAACAACTTTTATTAACATTTTTGAAAGTGCAAATGTAACGGTCACCGTAGGTGAGCTCTCAGATTGGAGGTGTTCCCCTCTCGCGCCGTGACCGTCTTCTTACATACTTTACACACAGCTTCATGTGCGTTTGCTGGCTCTCCCTTTTCGTTTGGTTTGAAACCAAAATACTGCCACACTGCTGCTGATGTATTTTTTTTTTTGCCACTAACTCGTTATCTTGACTTGCCATCTTTCAACCGCGGTCTCAGTCTCTTGCGAAGCTTTCTGTCAGACTCCAAATGTCACGCAGGGTTGCCATGGTAACGACAAACAACCCTGCACGCGATGAGAACTTCTTTAGGAAATTGATGGAATTAGTGAAAATACGATCACACAGTTATTCGGGATGATCTTCAATTTATTATTTTATATTATGACCTCATGTACTCCATATTTATTTAGATATTATATATTTTTTTAAATGACGGTAATGAGACCGATACCGTTGGTACTTTTGGATACCTCGGGATACCTTCTTACCGTAATACCGCCCAACCCTACTTTACAACAATGTTCCAATGATCAAGAACCCCATCCCTGCTGGTCAATACAGAGGCGTCAGTGACCTAAACATGCGCCTGAGAGAGAGAGACAGAGAGAGAAAGCAAAAAAAGAGAGACACAGAGAGCCAAAGAGAGAGAGAGAGACACATGGAGAGAGCGCGAAAAAGAGAGACAGACACACACATGGAGATAGAGAGCAAAAAAGAGAGACAGAGAGCAAGAGAGAGTGAAAGAGAGACAGAGCAAGAGAGACAGAGTGAAAAAGAGAGACAGACAGAGCAAGCAAAAGAGAGAGAGAGACAGACACGCACACAAACACAGACACACAAAGGAGGAGAGAAACAGACACAGAGCAACACAAACAGAAAGGGAGAGATACAGAGAGAGACAGAGCAGCACAGACAGACAAAGAGGGAGAGAAACAGAGAGGGAGAGACACAGACAGAGCAGCACAGACACAAACAGAGGGAGAGAAACAGAGAGAGACAGAGAGGGAGAGACACAAAGGGAGAGATACAGAGAGAGACAGCAGCACAGACACACAAAGAGGGAGAGAAACAGAGAGAGACAGACAGAGCAGCACAGACACAAAGAGGGAGAGAAACAGAGCGAGACAGACAGAGCAGCACAGACACAAAGAGGGAGAGAAACAAAGACAGACACAGAAAGAGGGAGAGAAACAGAGACAGAGATACAGAGAGAGACAGACAGAGCAACACAGACACAAAGAGGGAGAGAAACACAGACAGACAGACAGAAAGAGGGAGAGAAACAGAGAGAGACAGACAGAGCAACACAGACACAAAGAGGGAGAGAAACACAGACAGACAGACAGAAAGAGGGAGAGAAACAGAGAGAGACAGACAGAGCAACACAGACACAAAGAGGGAGAGAAACACAGACAGACAGACAGAAAGAGGGAGAGAAACAGAGAGAGACAGAGACAGAGGGAGAGAAAGAGAGAGAGACAGAGCGACACAGAGAGAGAGACAGACAAAGAGGAAAGGAAACGGAGAGCGAGTGAGCGAGCGCTGGATGTGTATAAAACAGACGCTGTACACGGAAAATCTGAGCGAATCCTCATTTCTCAGCCTGACACAAAAGGAAACAACCGTCATCTGTGTTTTATTACACCGTATTATTTTAAATCACATCTGACCAACGGCGTTTCATTCTGCGTGTGGAACTCTGACCGTCCAGCGGGCTGCAGCCATCGCCATCTCAAAGCCGCCAGGATTTCATACCAAAACCCCGGCGTGAGCCGCTGCAGCGGACGAGGCGGACGCACAGGCCGCGAGTTCTGCTGCATCTACACAACAACACACTCGTACAAGTACAGCGCTCGCTACAGAGGCCTCCCGCGGGGGTCCTCACATCAGTACAGGCTGGGTTCAACACCCATCAACCCCAATAAACTTCCCTTTACCGAGGGGGGGAAATAATAACGAGCTCACGGCTGACACCGGCTAAGCCCAAACCTTTCCATCAGAACAAAACAAAACCGCGTTTAATTTTGCTTTCACTCTGAACAGGACACCGATCGCTCTGAGAGTTACAACCTTATAACCTACTGGTGGTGAAGGACTGAGTTTGAAGGTTATGCTACAATAACCTCCATTTAAACACACACACACACACACACACACACACACACACACACAAATTAAGAGATGATCCAAACATGAAGAATTCAAGTGTGTGATTTTAGCCTCTGGGTGTACTTACTTAACTAACACACAACTTACCCACCCGACTTAGCTGACTAGCGCGCTTATTAGTTTATTTACTCACCTTATCTAAATGTACCGCCCACACTGAACCCACCAACCAACTAACTAACTTAAACCCTGCGGACCCGGCGGCACCGGGTCCAATAGAACGCTACTATAACTGACTGAAGGTAAAGAGTTGGATAAACTGCTGTTCTGGTTGGGAGTAGGTTCGACACACCCTTTTTCTGTTTGTACACAAAGATCGGCTTAGAACGGTTGCGCACGCAGCGCGGCAACGGAAGTATGGCGGAGTTAAACAGCCTGTCAAGCTACGCAAGGGGATCATCAACGAAAGACCGTGAAAGTTACCTTAATAAGTTAACTTTGGCAAATGGTGTTAGACCCCCGGGTCCGTGTTCCATCAATGAGTGGGCTGACGATGCTAGAAAGTGGCCGGATACACATTTCATAAATATACACACATACTTGATTGAAAAACCAAGTGTGGACACCATGGACAAATTACGAGCCTACAAATCGCTGGATGCTTACGAGTATGTCATCTGTGGTCATGTTCAGGAAGTCCAGTACCATCAAACAGATGCAGAAATTTGGGTTTTAAAGTTAGATGTGCTACCAAGTCAGAGACAAGGGGACAAAACCACTATGTACCAAGCGTGGGTCGTCATCAACCATCAAGAACACCATGTCCTGACTGGGAATTGCACCTGCAGCGCTCGAAACTAACGGTGTCCCGGGGACCATAAAAAATGTCATCGGGACACAAAATTATCATATCTGGGACAATCCCGGGACAATGGAAAAAAATAGATCTAGAAAAAAAGTTCTACATTAATATTATTTACAAAGCCGTAACACGTACGTAGACATTCACCTAATTTGTTAATTTTAAAATGTTAACAGCGAAAAATACATAGTAGCTCCACTTTCGATGCACCTGCATCCGTAGGCTACAGAGCAGCGCATTCTGTTCTAGAATCTTCGGCCGGTGTCCGCATTATATGGACTTGGAATGGAATTGCTACCGCACACGCTGCGCCGACTCTTGCCAGAACAAAAATGCTGAAGTGGTTGAAGCGGACCGACCGCGGGGAAGAAACTGAAAGGCCAGACATAACGTCTCCGGGACCTTCAGGATCCAAAGTGTCATCGCCTGGTCTGCAGGCAACGCTAGCAACTGAATGAACTTAATGAACACTGTTAGACACGTTATAAAATACAACAGGAATGATGTGGATGATATTGACGGAAGATACCGTTCAACAGAATAAGTGAGTTTTCTTGGTGTCTTTCTAGTTCAGAAAGTTTAGTCAGTCAGCAGCACAACTAGGCTCGGACCTGCCACTATGTTGATGTTCCACCCACGTTTCGGCAGCGAAAGTTCATAAAATGGATAACGGAAAGTTCATAAAATGGATAACGGAAAGTTCATAAAATGGATAACGGAAAGTTCATAAAATGGATAACGGTCTCATCTCATTATCTGTAGCCGCTTTATCCTTCTACAGGGTCGCAGGCAAGCTGGAGCCTATCCCAGCTGACTACGGGCGAAAGACGGGGTACACCCTGGACAAGTCGCCAGGTCATCACAGGGCTATGGATAACGGTAATGGTGAAAATGATAAGTTGGCCTTATAAGTGCCAACAGATATTCAAGGTATAAGTAGATGAAATGAACATAAAAGGGGTCTTATTTTCAACTAAAGTGTACTGCAGATGTAGTGAGTTGAAACATTTTCTGAATGAGCTAGTTGGCCCCTTTAAATAAACGGGTATCTATTCATACAGTGAGATCGCCAAAGTTTAATAAACTGAAAATGCAATAACTGTAATTTTGAAGTAGATGATGTATTGGACATGTGTCGCTTGTGTCTTGTGACTTATTGTAAAAATGATATAAAGGGTTCAAAATCACAGTTACAAATATAATAGTAACTTCATATGATAATATTAACCACTGGTTATTTCAGAGAGGAAAAAATGGGGACACTATTGCTTCCATTCGGGACAATACAACACAGAATTCGGGACCACTGGGGGACACAAAGAAAAGTTAATTTCGAGCCCTGTGCACCTGTATGGCGGGGTAAGTAGCATTAGCCTATTAGCAGCTAGTTGTTGTTGTAGAGTCTTAGACAGCAGCTAACTGTTCAGAGGTACGTTTCCCAAAACCATAGTTGCTAACTAAGTTAAACTTAAGCTTGCAATGCAATGGCCCACTGCCTGGCCAAGTTGAGAACAGGTTAGCAAAACACAGTAGTTTTCGGTTTTGGGAAACTAGCTGCTAGTTATGCACAGATGAATTATGCTTCTATGTTGTCCTTTCAGTTGGCTATTACTCTCCTTTACATATCAGAAATCATATGCCTTGCGATTTTTGATATGTACTACACTACGTACCTTGCGGCACGGTGGTGTAGTGGTTAGCACGGTCGCCTCACAGCAAGAAGGTTCCAGGTTCAAACCCAGCAGCTGACAAGGGCCTTTCTGTGTGGAGTTTGCATGTTCTCCCCGTGTTAGCGTGGGTTTCCTCCGGGTGCTCCGGTTTCCCCCACAGTCCAAAGACATGCAGTTAGGTTAATGTGGGACGGCCTTGGGCTGAGGTGCCCTTGAGCGAGGTACCGAACCCCTGACTGCTCCCCGGGCGCTCTGGTGTGGCTGCCCACTGCTCTGGGTGTGCGCGCGTGTGTTCACTGCTTCAGATGGGTTAAATGCAGAGGATGAATTTCACTGTGCTTGAAGTGTGCATGTGACAAATAAAGGTTTCTTCTAGGGATGGCGAAAACTAAAAAAAAAAAAAAAATCTTGACCGACCACCGAGCCTCATTAGCCGATTAACCTACAGGGATGCAAACAGCGCGCCATTTGGCGGATGCCGCCTTTTTCACGGCTGAATCGTGCAGATCCGATTTTTTTTTTTTGGGGGGGGCGTTGGAGTGTCTGAATAATTTCATCAAAGTAAATTCTGTATTAAAATTACTAAATAAGCAAATGCCGTTACAGTCCATGAAACACAGGAAGTATGAGAAGAAAACAGTAAACCAGAAAGCTGCACGTTTGCATGGAAGCTGCGCAAATGTGTGCAGCTTTCTGATTTACTGGTTTTCTTCTCATACTTCCTGTGTTTCATGGACTGTAACGGCATTTGCTTATTTAGTAATTTTAATACAGAATTTCCTTGATGTTACGTACCTGGTTAACATAAAATGTAATCTAACACTGAGACTTTTCTTTCGCCGAGTGGCAGCTGTCTTTAACTGGGGCGGGCGGGAGGGCGGGACATGACTGAATGGGTGTTTCTGATTTGTCAGCTGTCGCCCTTACACCGCATGGCATGCCCCAAGCGTTTACAACACAAAATTCCAGGTTCTCCGCTCCAAAACGATTGATTTTTTTTTTTTAACCGACGACCAAAAAAAATTAACCAGTTGACGTTGATTCGGTCAACCATCATCAGTTAACATCCCTAGTTTCTTCTTCTTCTTCTTCTTTCTTCTAACTTTCTCATAACCAGGGTTTGAAACTAATGTAAACAAGGCTTCCAGTAAAATCAGTAGAACCTTACCTGATATAAAGTGGGCGCTACAGACACGAGCATTTTTTATTATGTCCTCAGTCCAGGCCACACGTTTAATCGCCTGCAGCCACAGCCGCCGTCTGTTGCTCTGAAATGGGTGTGATCCTTTAGGAATCCTAGAAAACTTTAGTCCGCCGGTGGAATAGCGATTCGTACAACCGTATACGCAACAACGAGACATGTTGATGCTGAGAACAGTATATATATATCCACGTTTAAATGATTGATAAGTAGGCTAGTCTGTCCCAGAATCAATTGGGAAGCTTAGTGCTTCCGTTGCCAGAGTGCATGCGCAACTGTTTGATCACGTGACGCTGAAAAAGGGTCTCTACCCACTGAAACTCCTGTAGTATCTGTACGCTGGGGGATTTCTGTGGGGCTTTTTTGGTCCAGTTGTCGTCAGCGTGTTGCTAAATGAAAAAAAAGTGCCGTCTTTATGCACGGGCTCAGAGCAAATACTGGCAGATGGGTTTGGGAATACTTCCTGAATCTCGGGGAACCTTGGTCCAGTTGTATTTATCTCGAATCCATGTCCCTGATGCTCGCGGGAGCCTGATCAATAAAGTGTCTCGGCATCGCCTGGCCTTCCCTGAGACTTAAACACACCGTATTTACATTCGGAGATCATTCGGAGTGCGTTGTGCTTGAGACCCAGTCATTATGAGAAACACCTGATAGTGATGAGTGCAATCAGCACACGCAGATAAGGATGCTGTTTTCACAGAGGCTTTGCGGTACCGCCGCGTACCTGATAGATAGAATACTCTGTGAAAACAGCATCCTTATCTGCAGGAAGAATGTATTAGCAGCCATCATCCTCCTCCTCCGTACACATTCCTGTCAGGTGTTTGACACGTCTTTCCCTTTCAAAATCTTCCTTATTTAAATGAAGCAAACCTGGCGGCCATGTTTGTTTACAAACCGGCATTCACTCGCTCGCTAGCGCTGAAGTTTTACGTCTCTGATGTGCGACGTCATGTTGTCTTGACAACCATGCAATATCGTACACTGTACTCAACGCTCATTCTCCATCGAGCAGAGCGGCATAATACACGTCGGATAAGCGATACGCTAACAATATCGCATGCTATCGAACCAAATGAACAAAACACGCTAGAAGGGAACAGAACACGTTTTTATTCCATGGGAAAAGTGCCCTGTATGGATAATAATTCACTCCGATGACATCACCTCCCAGTGTTTGATGCGCGGTCGAAAAGGTTCAAAAAACTTCAATTAACTTGTGTATTTTTTTGGGCGGATGTGTCCATGTAATACGAAGAGCATCATGTTCTCTCTGTGATGCAGAGATCTGAAGTTTGGAAAATATTTTCACTCGCCACTCAAAGATAAACTTGACGTGTGTGTGTGTAATATCCTCCGTATACAGCAGTGTGCGTACGGGCATGAACGAGTTGCGCAGTGGTGAAAGGGTTCACTTTAAAAGCGCTGCAGTCAGCACTAAGATGTTTTGCAGAAGTTCAACAACCGATAAACAGCTACAAATGTTTTGTTCATGAAAAATTTTTTTTTTAACGCTGGCAAATCTGCAGTCTAAGAGGATTCAATCACTTCACGGCATGGCATTATGGGAAAATAATCAACTTTACGTCTCTGATTCGAGTCACATGAGCGTCCTTGATTATTTCCCTCAAACATCCATCAAGCAGCTCGGTCCGTCCCCCCCCGCAGCGATGCGGCCCGTCCCCCCCCGCAGCGATACGGCCCGTCCCACAGAGAGCAGAAGGAAACGTGGGCTCTGTACATAAACCCTTCCTGGATCACAAACGTGCTGAGATTGATCACCGCTCACAGCCCCGCCCCTACACTCAGGATCCCTGATGAACTTTCACCCCGATACTCTCGCGCTCCAGCACGCGCACGAACACAACAGTGACTCATGGAGCTTCACCCAGTGTCCCGATCTCCGGCTGCTTTTCAGGGGGTTTTGTGTAATCGTGAACTCTTGCTCCATTTTCCCTTCAGTGACTCAGGAATTTTCCATCAATCTGTGTGCGGCGGGCGGTTTGGGCAGAAACACTGCGCTGCGGCCGGATGGCATTTTACTCCCTAATACACCAAAAACACTGGGGGGGGGGGGGTATACAGACTGCACAAGTATTTAACAATTAGTCACCAAGCAAAATTTCAAAACTAATGCTATTTTTATATACACGTGCAGACTGCACAGGTATTTGACAATAAGTCACCAAGTAAAATTATTTCAAAACTAATGTTATTTTTATATACATGCATGTGTGCGCACGCACGTGTGGTACATAAAATGAAAAATCAGAAAACACTAAATTAAAAATGGAAAATCCTGGAGGAAAAAAAACCGAGAAAAGTAAAAAAAAAAAAGCTAGAAAGATAAAAACTCAGTTAAAAAAAAATTATTTACAAAGAGAAATAAACGAAGTCTTCGTACAAAAAATAATTTTACTTTGTAAATCATGTTTATTTTATTCATTTTATTAATTTGTCTAATTATTTTTATTGTTCATTTTATGTACCCCACACATTTTTATTTACGGCATGTGTGTGTGTAGTACATAAAATTAAACAAAATAAAAAAAAAAAAACTAGGAAAAAACACTAATAAAAAACACGATTGACAAAATAAAAGATTTGTTTGTAAAAAATGGTTTATTTTACTTTGTAAATCATGTTTTTAGTGTTTATTTTTCTAATTTTATTGAATTTTGTTCATTTTTCCTACATTTTTCATGGTTTTTTTTTCCATTTTTAAAAACTTTTATTAGTGTTATTATTCATTTTATGTACTACATACATGTATAAAAAAAAGTGTGTGTGGTATATAAAATGAATAACTAAAAAATAACGAATAAATCAATCAAATTTTATTTATATAGCCCTTTACAATAACCAAAAAGGTACCCAAAGTGCTTTACATCAAAGCCAGAAAACAGAACACCGAATCACAGGTTTTGAGTGCGGAAGGTGCCGCCGTGCTGCAGATTACCAACAGCCTTTCAGAAGTACATGAAATAAAACAGACGAAACGAAGCACCCCTCAAAAACAAGACTCCCCTAGTCAGGATTGAACGCCAGTCTAAAAAAGTAGGTCTTCAACTTTGATTTAAAAAGGCCGGGATCAATAGTGGCGCAAATGTCGGGGGCAGATTGTTCCACAGTCTGGGAGAATAAAATAAACATGACTTACAAAGTAAAAACAATTTTTTTTGACAAAGACTAATGCCGCTTTTCCACTACCAATGTGACTGAGCTGGGCTGAGCCGTGCCGTGCTGAGTCGAGCTGAGCGGGGCTGTTGGAGTTGCATTTCGACTACAACCACGCTGAACCGTGCTGGCTGGAAGTGGGTGGACACATTGGGTGGAGTTAGCGAAAGTGGGTGGACGTCACGTGATGTCGTTAGGTGGCGCAAACAGTGACATCAGTGAGCTTTTAAGCGGTAGTCTCACGACCTGAATAGTAAACAATAAACATGGAGGACATGGAGTCGTTAGTGTTGCTGGTCTTGGTGCTGTGGCTTGTTGTCACCGACAACGCCAACAGATACTGGCAAGAGCGTATAGATGAGGCGAGGCGCATAAGGCTTCAGAAATTCTCGTAATTCTTCTTCTTCCGGGTTTGCTGTGTTTACAGATCCCAGCGCGCTCGCGGGGCGTGTGTGGGCGTGTGAGGACACTCCTCCTCACCAATCAGTGCACAGGGGAGTGTCTCCTCACACCCCTAGCCCCACTCGGCACGGCTTGGCTCGCTTCAGCCCTACTCCAAAACCGAGCGAGTTTTGGGAGCTGAGTAGGGCTGAAGCGAGCCGAGTCACACTGCTCTGAGGTAGTCGAAACGCGAGCTTCGAGCTGAAAAAGGGTAGTGGAAAAGGGCCAATAGTTTATTTTACTTTGTAAATCTTTGTTAATTGAGTTTATCTTTCTAGTTTTTTTTTTATTCTTCATTTTATGTATTCCACACATGCAGGCACTTCGAAATAATTTTACTTAGTGACTAATTGTTAAATATTTGTGCTTTTTTTTTTTTTAAACAAAAATTGTTTAAAACCGAATTAAAACCAAAGCAGACCCAAGGACCGGCAATATGAACTAACATCGATATCATGATAAATGACATCTCCATACACTTTGTGATATTTTATACATCAGGATCGCTGTAGAATGCTTTCCGACTGACCGTTACAAACCCAAAGCAGATCTGATCAACTTTTCTACTGTTTTAAATCCTTTCCATTTGTAAAACGGTCATTTTTCCAGGTTTATTTTTGTAGACATTTTTATAGACGTTAAATAAAAATATGATCAAACTGTATTTTGGTAGTTTGCAAGAATACAGCGTGATCCAGTTCCCTTGTCGTACTCGTCACCCCAGCAGGCTCTTGCGCTCACTTCTGCTCTGTACCGTGGGAGCTGGAACACCACTGGCACAGATGGGATGAGTACACGAGTACTGCACGCGCCGACTGACCGACCTGCAGAACGTTTAGAAACTCCTGAAACACACTTTACCTGTTCAGCAACCGCACGACATGTGGCGACATGAGCAGACAAAACAAGCAGCTAAACATAAATAAATTACCAAGAGCTAACTAGAGGGAACAAGCAAAACTGAATTTAAAATCAGAAAATTAAAAAAAAAAACAGAAAAATTTAACTAAACTAATGTAATAAATCAGAAAACTGAAATAAGATATGCAGCTTATCAGGTTAGAGAGAAAAGAAAGAAAGAGGAAACGACTGTTTATAGCTGCGGTAATACGAGAACAAGAACAAACCAGTTTCACAACATGAACAGAACTATAAACGGATAAAAAGTACAAGGCGTCGTTCTCAATCTGCTGCGGTACAAGAGGAGTAAAACACTGATCGGAAACTCGTCTTCAGCATCACCACCACACCACCGTAAAGCACACGCCCGAGTGTTCCATTCCCTTCATGCTCCACACTTAAAGAGCTGAGAGATACGCGCTCGACATTAAAGTGCACATCACGGGTAAATTCAGGAGCGAGATCAATGCAATTCTCCTATTTTATATTCAACTTTGGTCAAATATCGGTCACATTTTGTGCAATTTTTTTGCCTTGCGCAATACCAGAAAAGTTCTGAAAAAACTTTCCCGGCAAACATTGATTTTCGTGACGTCGCGTGCGGGACGCCTCTTTCTGAATCCTACGTCAGCGCTGGTTTGTTTATGAGAAAACGACCTGGTGGTTTTCTGCAAATTTCTTCAACATTATCGCGTAATTATTAAAATGGTTAACAGATGTATCGTAGGAGGGTGTAGCAACACCAATCATGATGGGATTAGTACTCATCGTTTCCCAAAAGACCGGACAATGAGAGAGAAATGGGAGCGCTTGGTCTACACAGGCTGTGCACTGAAACCGTGCAAAGCTCGCACAGCCTGCTGGCGCTTCCGTAGGTGACGTCACAAATCTGGCTCCAGACTCCATTGGGATTTTTCCAGACACATTTTGTTATTTTATTTTTTTCTGCTGTAGACAGATGGCCTTGTGCAAAATTACCCTTCTGGATGAGTGTGTAAAGGGACATACTTTCATACATTAAAAAAAAAAAAAAAAAAAACACACACACAAAATTGGTCCAGAATATGCACTTTAATGGTAGCCCGACTGTCCGGGACAACTATGTGTTCAGTCCGGACGAGTCAAATCCACTCTGCCTGTCCGACAGGACGAGCTGAATATTTTTTCATTGTCATTTTTATAGCAGGCGGCACGGTGGTGTAGTGGTTAGCGCTGTCGCCTCACAGCAAGAAGGTCTGGGTTCGAGCCCCGGGGCCGGCGAGGGCCTTTCTGTGTGGAGTTTGCATGTTCTCCCCGTGTCCGCGTGGGTTTCCTCCGGGTGCTCCGGTTTCCCCCACAGTCCAAAGACATGCAGGTTAGGTTAACTGGTGACTCTAAATTGAGCGTAGGTGTGAATGTGAGTGTGAATGGTTGTCTGTGTCTATGTGTCAGCCCCGTGATGACCTGGCGACTTGTCCAGGGTGTACTCCGCCTTTCGGCCGTAGTCAGCTGGGATAGGCTCCAGCTTGCCTGCGACCCTGTAGAACAGGATAAAGCGGCTAGAGATAATGAGATGAGATGAGATTTTTATAGCAATTATTCACAAGTTACAGCAATAAAATTCCAACATAACTAGTTCAATCCCTTCAGTGATCCGGCTGAGTTACTGTTTATGAAATTCTGGGGAAGCTGAGTACAGCAGGGGTGTGTGTGTAAAAAATAATCTAGATATTACGACGCGGTTATTAGATCAAACACTTCAATAAAATAAACACCTGTAGCGAATCTTCATTTCACTCGGACATTCGTTAGATTTTTCTTTTCTATGGTTCGCATTAACACATTATTGTAAAAATATTTCAGGGGAATTTTACGCGAACTCGCTTACGGTTTGTTTTCATTCACAGCACGATTCTGTCCGTTATCGTATCCAACTTGTTTTCTTTAAATTATAATTTATACTTCAGGTTTTACTGGTACTGCACATCAGGTAATGGGTTAAAACACACGCACACGCGCACCATAAGGAGACTTTGGATAGTTTGTTTATTGTTACAGTTAAAGTTTTATTGAAATTATAAATCATTAAAAGCAGAATGATCATCAGAACGATACGGCTTTTTGAGAAACTCCAAGTGTTAATTGCTTTCCTTTCAGTGAACTTGTAAATAGACGGCAATAAAAAGGTTACGGTCAGGACGAGTGAAAACTCCTGCTGCTCGTCCGACTGGACAGCGGATTAAAACATCAGCGTCGAGCCCTGCGAGCCCGGGCCTTTAATCCTCACTCAGATCTGCTGTTTTCGGAGCAGGAAATGCTTTGTTGGGTTCCTCGATCTGTTCTGTAACGAGGTGGAGGAGCTGTTCTTCCTGCTCATGCTGTGCGACGCTCCACTGAGAAAACACATCATCGAGAATGTTTATTAAAAGAGCGACGCGTCCCACTGTCGATCCTTTTATAGACCCTTTTCATGTGACGTCACGACAAACGCGGCCGCCATTTTGGACATATACTACCAGTAGTTTACCACAGCCAGCATTGAGGAACGGCAGCAAAGAAAGTGTTTATTTTCAGCAAGACTTCTATCATGCCACTATATTGTTGCGCACCTGGATGTAGTAACCATCAACAAACAAGGCAAGGGTTATCATTTTATCGGATCCCGACGGAGAAGATGGATAGCGGCCATAAACAGGAAAGATTGGCAGCCCTCGGCATACCAGCGCTTGTGTAGTGACCACTTTGTTGGAGGTAAGACGAATAAAATTAGCCAGAAAAGGCATTACATTGCTGTTAACATTCTGTGGCGGCGAGTGTGTAACCAAATAGGCTAAAATAACCCATTGTAACCTCTTTGTTCTTCTGTAGTAGCTAACGACATTAGCTAGCGTTGTGTTCCTTTGCTGTTGGTAGACTGTAGGACAGATCAGAGGCAGTGTTCTACAAACAGCGCTTAATTTGAGGGGGAGCAAGCCGGAGCGCGCTCCGGAACCTCGGGCGTTGGCTCCGGCAGCTATTTACACTGGATCCGGTGATCCGACACCTCTTTTGACTATGTAACAAAAAAAAAAAAAAAAAAAAATTAAATAAAAAAAAATGCAAGTTTATTTAGTGTTAATGTCTGATTTTGATATCTGCCTTGTTGGTGATTTCTCTCATGAAACGACATCCACAAAATATCTGCAGATGAACTTAATTTGCAGTGTTATTACAAAACATGCCCAGAAGCGCAGCGCCGTGCCCCCCTCCCCCCCCCCCTTTTTTCCGCACCGGAGCCGCTCATCCTCTGCGCTCCGGGACCTCCCACTTACAAATTAAGCACTGCCTACAAATAAGTGTTCAGAACAAGAGGAACATGTATTTGTCTCTTAAATCCAGGCCGTTCCCTGTAATCTGTAACAACGGTTGGAGAAAGTAATGGCAAATAGTGAGTGCACAAACCATAGACGGTAAACTGTACACAGCACCAGGGCAGTGTGATGGTATGCCGACTTTTAGATTGTGTTAGCTTATCAATGAACACACTCGTCACTCGATGAGTTTCACATCTTTACGACGGATACTTACATGTGTGTTAGGTATTATTGTTGCAGTCTAAGCAGTCATTGTAGCAGCTAGATGAGCGAGAACCGAAAGGGTCTGTGCCATAAACCGTTATTTCTGTACGGCGTTGCTAATGTGTCGTTACTGTTGTTATTTCTCCCTCTGCTCGCCCTGTAAATGCCCTACGTCGCTGGATAGCGAAGGTGTTTTCTGCATCTCGCTCCTTTTTCTTGTATGTTCTCCGTTTGTCGCCTTCCTCGCATTCAAACCAATTCGAGCCGAAGTCCGCTACATGTCCAAAATGGTGGTCGCGTTTACGAAGGTCACGTGACTGAAAAGGGTCTATAGTTACGGTGGAACGTCGGCAAAGCGAGCTAGCGCCTCGTATCGCTTACTTACATAGAGATGAAAGTGGAGCAAAGAAAAAAAATCCTGAACTTTTGAAAGTCAGGAGGGGCGGCGCAATGTCCCCCCAAAATATTTTAACATAGCACGCAAACCCCTGCATTCGAGTGCATTTTAGTACTTATTTTCACTAAAACAAGTTCTAGCTTTTAAGCCTTTTTCTTTCATGTGCATTAATGATTAACATGTCAAAAATATCAAATTTAATTCCCCTAGTTAAGGAGTCATTTTCAGGAGCGCATTTAGAAAGCGTGGTGATTTTCCTGCTACACAGTTCATTACTTTGAAAAAAAATCAGACAGTTGAAGGTAAACTCAGCAAAATCCCAAAACAGTGCTGTTAAAAAGTAAAGGGGACATTGAGCCTCGTTTATCAATCTTTTAGTCGAGTTGTGCGTTTGCAGAAGCTAAAGTGAACTAAACATTTCCAATTTCAGATTTATGCGAGTTGAAGCCAATTGTTTACATTAGTTCATATTGTCTGTAAATTTAAACACACCAATGAATACCAAATTTCTCATGTAAATCAGGGGCGTAGCGAGGATTTTTCAGGGTGTGTGTGTGTGTCTGTCACACACTGACTGGCAGCCTGAGTGCATTATGTAACAAAAAATAATTACCATTCAGACCCTTCACGATTTCGCGATGTTGCGATTTGCAACTTCAACCAACCCCCGCGAATTCAGGGCGGTGTTGCAATTATATCCAATCACCACAACTTTCCCGCAAATTTGACCAATCGTTGGCGGCATCTTGAGGTGACATCGACAAACTACCTTCCACCTTACTTCCGTGTATACGTTCAAGAGAAGCAGCATGTGCGAGTCAGTGTTTATGTAGGCTTAAATTCTGTTACTGAAAGTGTGTTATGTTTACAGTGAAGGACTGTGTGCACTTTACATTATTTTTTTACTTAATACAAGAAATTAATGGATGCCAACATTTTTGCCAAAATGGTATTTTATTTTCCATTGTTTAGGCAGCTTCAGCATCATACTGTGAGATTCTGTTCAAATTGTTCTTTTTTTCTTCTATGAAGCCTGAGCCATTTATTTTATTAGTTTATAATTATTGTTTAATTTAGTCTTCAGGAGAGACTGCCTGCACACAGTACTAGTATTAATAGTGTTTTTTCTTACATGAAAGCTGAGGCATTTATATTCTATTTTAAGGTAACTTCATGTTGTGCTGTGAGGTTCTCTGCACTTTAACTTTTGAACCAACAGGTGCATTTGGATAAGTAAAGCCTATTTTTCTGCATTTTTGTAGTCCTGGTAATCTTTTATATTGGTAAAGTTGTTTATAGGACCATTTCTCAGTGTCTTTGGTTTTTTTAATCAATAGTTTTTCAGTAATAACTTAATATTTAACATATCACTCAATTTTAATCACAAAAAGAGAAAATCGCAACAATTTCTCGCAACTTTCACTTCCTCCCGCAATGTAATCGCAACAAAAACCTAAAAAACACCGCAACTTTCATCGCAATTTTTTGGAAAAACCCCCGCAACAGACATTTTAGCCTGCAACAATCACAAAAAAGGCCCGCGAAATCCTGGGGGGACTGACCATTGCGAGTTTTAGGCAGCTTAGAAACCGGCTCTTCCATTATTGCCATTTCGTCCACGGTTTCTTGATGTTCTCATTCTCATTATCTGTAGCTGCTTTATCCTGTTCTACAGGGTCGCAGGCAAGCTGGAGCCTATCCCAGCTGACTACGGGCGAAAGGCGGGGTACACCCTGGACAAGTCGCCACGTCATCACAGGGCTGACACATAGACACAGACAACCATTCACACTCACATTCACACCTACGCTCAATTTAGAGTCACCAGTTAACCTAACCTGCATGTCTTTGGACTGTGGGGGAAACCGGAGCACCCGGAGGAAACCCACGCGGACACGGGGAGAACATGCAAACTCCACACAGAAAGGCCCTCGCCGGCCACGGGGCTCGAACCCGGACCTTCTTGCTGTGAGGCGACAGCGCTAACCATTACACCACCGTGCTGCCATTTCTTGATGTTGTGTTCTAGAAACGGGACTAAAACTTAGCTTCGAAGCCACAAAATGCAACTTTGATGGGAAAAAAATATATATATAATAAATTGCTACCTCTCTTCACGTTGAAAGAAGGAGGAAAGTTTAGCTTGTTTTGACATGGCGAATTATTAACGCGAGGAAATACTCAATTCACAACTAAAAGACTGCAGCTACACTGGCAGCTTGAACATGCTTTCTAGAGCGATTGTGTTGCGCTTGCGCAGAACGGTGTCAGTCCTGCGCGCCTTAGCACGCGCACCCTGTTAAAGAACGCCTGTCTTTAATCAATGAACTATGTTTAAGCTATTTAAGGATCACGCCCAGGCAAGGACGATGCAAAGTATTACGCCGCATCTAGGAACGCGAAAAATAAATTTCTCCATTTGGGAAACCGGAGATTTTCAAGAGTTTTGTCAAATATCCGGATAAATCCGGAAGACTTTCATCTATATTTACAGCAGCTGGAAACGGTCACTCCTTCACCAAGCTCTTTCCCCCCCATCTTGAAGTCAATAAGATGGAAAAAAACAAACATTAAAAAAATAAATAAATCCGGAGCTGGTCATGTTGTCGTGAAGATGACAAAAACTTTCCCTCCGACACTGAAGACTCCTTCCATAAACATGAGACACCTCCTTCAGCAAACACTAAAGATTCCACCCATGCTTGTGGAGACTAACCCCATGTTATTTTATAAAGACGGCAAAAAAACCCACACAAAATAAAACGAGTAGTGACTCAACACCACCGTGGAGAGCCGCAAAACAAAACATCAGCTGGGCAGCTGTGAAACGTCGCGTACACATTAGAACCTGGTTTCTAATCACCTGCACTGTGATTTACATTAGGGGTCGACCAATAATCGGCCTGGCCGATATATCGGGCCGATATTCTGCATTTTTAGGGTTATCGGTATCGGCCATAATTTCCACCGATATGCCGATAACATGCCTTTTTGCAGTCATATAGTTCCTAACGCGACTGTCACTGCACGTCCTTTCCTGCACTCGCCTCTGAGTTCAAGAACACGGTCCCGCCCACCACAACATCTGATTTGTTTGGCACAAGAGATATAGCCAATCAACACGCGTAGCTAAACGCTGTGAACTGTTTCAAGGCGGCCGTACGGGCACTCGGGCAGAAGCAGATCCCACTTCAAGGTAAGGACACGCTGCTTTTACCGCAATAAGTCACAAACACACAAGTTGCAAAAGCACATCATCGTTATATGTTTACATTCATCTACTACTCGTTAAAATTGTCCATTTGCATCTGTGTAGCCAGGCAAACTTAGCTTACAGAAGGAAGCACTTGAATTAGCCTCCAACCAACTAGCCTCGCTGAAACTACATGTAATGTTGTCCATAGTAAGCAGTCCCCAGCATAACGTAGGCTGCAGTCATTTTTAAATCCCCGTCTGGAAACGTTGTGAATGTGTCAGTAGTTCTACTCAAACAGTAGAATGACAGCCATACAGAGAGGTGGTCAAGGGAAGACGAAATAAAAACGTAGTGTTTGTGTTCTGTAGGCTAGCGCAAGTCTACTGGCTATTTGTTATGGTGATGAGTAAACTTCATGACATGACTCGTGCTCAGAAAGCGCATTGCACTTGTATATGTTAGGGAACTTTATAAAGCGCTATTTGAACAAGCCAGGTGTGATATGGCGCTAGCAGGCTGTAATACTGTAGGGAGTTTGTCAGGACGCTTGTTGTGGGCTCAGTAATTAATTGTGTCGTGGATGCACACTTGCTTGGATAAACGCTAATGAACGAAATACATCAATTAAACTCTTGCGCAAGTGATTCTCCTCGCTAGCGCTTCTGATTCGGAAAGCGATAGACTCTTAAAGGAGCAGAGCCGTAGATGGTTACTTGTTAAGTTGTTATATAATAGGGAGTGATAGCCTACTTTGTTTGATTTTACTTTTTAAAAAATGCTGCAGGCAGCTCCCGACACTTGGTTTGTTATTTAAAAACTACTTGAAGTTGGGAAGTCTTACTTAGTTCTTAGTGTAAAAGAATCCAGAGTGTATTTTCATTTATTTTCCACTGAAAATGGTGAGCTGTAATATAGTAGGGAGTGATTTATCTTTTTTTTATTGGTGAATATTTATTTTATTATTATTTTATTTCTCATTTTATTCTAACTAATGTTTGACTTTATTGGACAAATGCTGCTGGCATCTCCCTGCACAAAATTTCATGTTCAATTTTACAATTAAACAGACATTTCATGGATATGAAGGTCTGTGTCAGTGTGTGCTATGTTTAATTTCATGTGAATTATAATGTTTACATTTATCGGTTGCACATATCGGTTATCGGCATCCCAATTCCATAATAATCGGTATCAGTATCGGCCCTGAAAAAAACATATCGGTCGATCCCTAATTTACATCATCGTTATAGAGAGATCACATCACACCATCACATCTCCCAGCTGGAATTCAGTGCAGTTACACTGGGATCCTGAACGCTGCCGGATTTCGTCCCACAGACGGATGTGACGGCAATAAAACCTGACCGCGCTCAAATTCATTATTCACAATTCGATTTCATTCGAAGCTGTCGTGCTAACGCTAATGTGCCACGATTAGTTGCTGTCAGTTATTTAAAAAGCACAGAGGAGACACACACACACACACACACACTCTTTCCTTCCCTCCTCGTGCTGTTGATGATTGAACGCTGAACTCTGCGTAACCTGAGGGAAAGAAAAAAAAAGGAGTCATGTGCGACTAAGAGGAGCGGCGGTAAAGCAAACGGCGGCGCAGGCCGAGTGGTCAGGTACACATCAGCACTGCTTGGACAGCGAGGCCAAAATCCTGTGCACAAGCCCCTCCCCTGAGCGAGGCTCAGCTTTAACGCTATTGGCTGCGGTGGAGGCACGTCACGCACTTGGACAAATACGAACACGCAGAAAAGAGACGTGGATTTACAGCAAGAGCGACAAAGACTGAAAATCATCATGGAGAGTGATTTCAGAAACAAGTTCACAGCCCTCAGCAACCAGTCAGACTGCAGTTCGCAGCCCTCAGCAACCAGTCAGACTGCAGTTCGCAGCCCTCAGCAACCAGTCAGACTGCAGTTCGCAGCCCTCAGCAACCAGTCAGACTGCAGTTCGCAGCCCTCAGCAACCAGTCAGACTGCAGTTCGCAGCCCTCAGCAACCAGTCAGACTGCAGTTCGCAGCCCTCAGCAACCAGTCAGACTGCAGTTCGCAGCCCTCATCCCACAGCAACCAGTCAGACTGCAGGTCCCAGCCCTCATCCCACAGCAACCAGTCAGACTGCAGGTCCCAGCCCTCATCCCACAGCAACCAGTCAGACTGCAGGTCCCAGCCCTCATCCCACAGCAACCAGTCAGACTGCAGGTCCCGGCCCTCATCCCACAGCAACCAGTCAGACTGCAGTTCACAGCCCTCATCCCACAGCAACCAGTCAGTCAGACTGCAGGTCCCAGCCCTCATCCCACAGCAACCAGTCAGACTGCAGGTCCCAGCCCTCATCCCACAGCAACCAGTCAGACTGCAGTTCACAGCCCTCATCCCACAGCAACCAGTCAGTCAGACTGCAGGTCCCAGCCCTCATCCCACAGCAACCAGTCAGACTGCAGGTCCCAGCCCTCATCCCACAGCAACCAGTCAGACTGCAGTTCGCAGCCCTCATCCCACAGCAACCAGTCAGTCAGACTGCAGTTCGCAGCCCTCATCCCACAGCAACCAGTCAGTCAGACTGCAGGTCCCAGCCCTCATCCCACAGCAACCAGTCAGTCAGACTGCAGGTCCCAGCCCTCATCCCACAGCAACCAGTCAGACTGCAGGTCCCAGCCCTCATCCCACAGCAACCAGTCAGACTGCAGGTCCCAGCCCTCATCCCACAGCAACCAGTCAGACTGCAGGTCCCAGCCCTCATCCCACAGCAACCAGTCAGACTGCAGGTCCCGGCCCTCATCCCACAGCAACCAGTCAGACTGCAGTTCACAGCCCTCATCCCACAGCAACCAGTCAGTCAGACTGCAGGTCCCAGCCCTCATCCCACAGCAACCAGTCAGACTGCAGGTCCCAGCCCTCATCCCACAGCAACCAGTCAGACTGCAGTTCACAGCCCTCATCCCACAGCAACCAGTCAGTCAGACTGCAGGTCACAGCCCTCATCCCACAGCAACCAGTCAGTCAGACTGCAGGTCCCAGCCCTCATCCCACAGCAACCAGTCAGACTGCAGGTCCCAGCCCTCATCCCACAGCAACCAGTCAGACTGCAGTTCGCAGCCCTCATCCCACAGCAACCAGTCAGACTGCAGTTCGCAGCCCTCATCCCACAGCAACCAGTCAGACTGCAGGTCCCAGCCCTCATCCCACAGCAACCAGTCAGTCAGACTGCAGGTCCCAGCCCTCATCCCACAGCAACCAGTCAGACTGCAGGTCCCAGCCCTCATCCCACAGCAACCAGTCAGACTGCAGGTCCCAGCCCTCATCCCACAGCAACCAGTCAGACTGCAGGTCCCAGCCCTCATCCCACAGCAACCAGTCAGTCAGACTGCAGGTCCCAGCCCTCATCCCACAGCAACCAGTCAGTCAGACTGCAGGTCCCAGCCCTCATCCCACAGCAACCAGTCAGTCAGACTGCAGGTCACAGCCCTCATCCCACAGCAACCAGTCAGACTGCAGGTCACAGCCCTCATCCCACAGCAACCAGTCAGACTGCAGGTCACAGCCCGAATCCCACAGCAACCAGTCAGTCAGACTGCAGGTCCCAGCCCTCATCCCACAGCAACCAGTCAGTCAGACTGCAGGTCCCAGCCCTCATCCCACAGCAACCAGTCAGTCAGACTGCAGGTCCCAGCCCTCATCCCACAGCAACCAGTCAGTCAGACTGCAGGTCACAGCCCTCATCCCACAGCAACCAGTCAGACTGCAGGTCACAGCCCTCATCCCACAGCAACCAGTCAGACTGCAGGTCCCGGCCCTCATCCCACAGCAACCAGTCAGACTGCAGTTCACAGCCCTCATCCCACAGCAACCAGTCAGTCAGACTGCAGGTCCCAGCCCTCATCCCACAGCAACCAGTCAGACTGCAGGTCACAGCCCTCATCCCACAGCAACCAGTCAGACTGCAGGTCCCAGCCCTCATCCCACAGCAACCAGTCAGTCAGACTGCAGGTCCCAGCCCTCATCCCACAGCAACCAGTCAGACTGCAGGTCCCAGCCCTCATCCCACAGCAACCAGTCAGACTGCAGGTCCCAGCCCTCATCCCACAGCAACCAGTCAGACTGCAGGTCCCAGCCCTCATCCCACAGCAACCAGTCAGTCAGACTGCAGGTCCCAGCCCTCATCCCACAGCAACCAGTCAGTCAGACTGCAGGTCCCAGCCCTCATCCCACAGCAACCAGTCAGTCAGACTGCAGGTCACAGCCCTCATCCCACAGCAACCAGTCAGACTGCAGGTCACAGCCCTCATCCCACAGCAACCAGTCAGACTGCAGGTCACAGCCCGAATCCCACAGCAACCAGTCAGTCAGACTGCAGGTCCCAGCCCTCATCCCACAGCAACCAGTCAGTCAGACTGCAGGTCCCAGCCCTCATCCCACAGCAACCAGTCAGTCAGACTGCAGGTCCCAGCCCTCATCCCACAGCAACCAGTCAGTCAGACTGCAGGTCACAGCCCTCATCCCACAGCAACCAGTCAGACTGCAGGTCACAGCCCTCATCCCACAGCAACCAGTCAGACTGCAGGTCCCGGCCCTCATCCCACAGCAACCAGTCAGACTGCAGTTCACAGCCCTCATCCCACAGCAACCAGTCAGTCAGACTGCAGGTCCCAGCCCTCATCCCACAGCAACCAGTCAGACTGCAGGTCACAGCCCTCATCCCACAGCAACCAGTCAGACTGCAGGTCACAGCCCGAATCCCACAGCAACCAGTCAGACTGCAGGTCACAGCCCTCATCCCAAAACAACCAATCAGAATTCAGTTCACATCCCTAATCCCAAAACAACCAACCAATCAGAATACAGTTCACACTCCTTAAACCACCAAATCAGGACACACTCCACACCTCTAATCCCACAACAACCAATCAGAATACACTTCCCAAAAAAAAAAAAGCCACTGCAAACCAATCAGAACACAGTTCCCACCCCTAATCCGACTGCAGTTCTGTTTAAAATACAACTGCAACCAATGAGACTGCACTTCACATCCTGAATGTCAAAGCAGCCAATCAGATTCCAGCTCGCACCCATGATGCCAGAGGACAGACAGACAGACAGACAGACAGACAGACAGACAGACGAGTGCAAACTGGGAAAATGCAAGAACAAACCAGATCAGTAAAAGATAAAACCTCAACCGACCGGCTCAGTGACCTTCACGTCAAAGAAAACGATAATGTTAACCAACAGGCTCAAAGATCTTTCACCCTTAAACACACACACACAAATTCTGGCATGAATCGGTTCTTACACGCATTTGATTTTCCTGTCTTAAACATTCTCGCTTATTCACTCAGACATCTGTTCTGTTTCACTGGAAGAAATGAAAAACCTCTTGGTGCATCATTCATGTTTGGAAAACAGAGAATCCCCACAACACAGACAAAAGAATGACAAAAGGAGAGGAAAACGCAAAAACAAAACAGACAGCTACTCACGTTTATATTGTTTGGAGAATTTTACAAATTTTAAAAGAGAAGAGAAACGTACATTCCACGCTCGGCCCCCGAATCACCGCGGCTCTTAACGCTTGCTTTACATTTGTGTAAAATCGACGCCGCAGGTACCAGAAACATAACGGCGCCGAACACAACCGTGACTGGCCCACGTCATCACAACACATTTCATCCTACACATTTTCCAGCTGCTGCTTCTCATCCTCGAACGTCAGAACTCTACAATCACGGCTGTGTTAGCACACGCATATAAAGCGTGAGGATCTGGAATGAACTACAGCTGCAGGTTAGTGCTGTCGATGCAGACACCAAGAGCCGCTGAAGAGCTCCGAGCTGCTCAATACAGACGAGTTAAAACACGCCAGAAATGCCTTCAGTCAGAATTCACTTCATTTAGAATTAAATCACATGAAATTCGTCCCGCCCCCCCCAAAAAAAACATTTCAGAACACATTCTGTCCGTATTATTCTCCAGGCAGCTGCGATACATCGCGCAATAATAAATCATGATCACGATACAAATTTGCAAAATGATTCAATTCAATGAGGAAAAAAAAAAGAATTCCGATTACACTGGGGAACAATTTGAAAAAAATTCTGTTAGATTTTTATGCTGATTAAAACTAAAATTGGCATGCTGATTCCAAAATTGCAGTCAGTTTTTTTTCTAGCACATCAAGTTTTCTCCACAGCTTACCCTCCAGATAAGCAAAATTCCACTGTAGTATAGGGCTGCACAGTTAATCGAATTTAATCGAAAATCGCGATTTTGGCTGCCACGATTAAATTAAATGAAAATCGCGATTTATTTCCATTTAAAATGCGAGCTCTGCTGCATATCTGATCAAGCACTTTTTGACCAGTACTCCGCCAAACCATTAGGGGGCGAACCGACGCATGTAAGGTTTCATTACTCCGCCTAAATAAGCAAGCAAGCCAAGTGCGCAGAGCTTCAGCGCAGCGGTATCTTCAAGGGGTGAAAGCGTGAGAGTAGGTAACAGATTGACTTGAGAGAGAAAAGCTAAGGCCAAAAAAAAAAAAAAAAAAAAGTGTGTTTCCGGTAACATGAAATACTAAACTAAGGTCGGTAGGTAGGAAAGTTTTTTTTTTTTCTTAATTTTTTTTTTTATTTTGTTTGAAAAAATTAACACAAGTAAACATCTTACAAAATAGTATTTTGGCACAGAATCCTTTATACCACACATCATAAAAAAAAAAAGTGTTTTAAATCTTTAAACAAATTTAAAAAAAAAAAATATTGCGAGGGTTCGAGTTATGATCTACAGAAGCGATATTTCATGATATTTTCATGTAATAACGTGAAAACACCTTATCAAGAAATAACGTGAAAATAACGTCCTAGGCTAGACTACTTCCATTAAAAACAGACGGCCTAGCCTAGCCTACTGTAGAACTTAGGGCTGTAACGATATGCGTATCGAAATCGAAATCACGATACGCAGAGCCACGATCCGTGTCGCGATACAAGAAGGCAGAATCGCGGTACACCCTTTCAAACTTCTCCTCAGCCCAAAAACAGAGGTGCTTCCAAACTTCAATTTATGAATCCTTTACTTTTTATTTAAATTACTTTTTAAACTTACTTAAATTACTTTTATTTTTTTATATCTATTTCGTAAGTCGTTTTTTCGCCGACCTGCGACAATCTTCTGCGAGTCACGCAATGTCCACACTCGCCACTGGCAGAGCATTCGTTTCTTTTAAGCGGTCGCCATTCTGGTTGCGACGCGGGGAGCGAATCTGTAAACAAGCAGCTCATTGGCTGGCTAGGTGTGCCACAAGCCAATCACAATCACTTGACCGGAAAGGCATGCAGTGTTGCCAGATTGGGCGGGTTTAGGTGCTTTTTGGCTGGTTTTGAACATATTTTGGGGTGGAAAACGTTAGCAATATCTGGCAACACTGAAGGCATGTCTGCTTGGGCGGAAGCCTTCTGCGGCAGTTACATTTTGACACGCGAGCAACGTTTCACCATAAAAATTCCGTAATTTCCATCTGTTTTCCGCGATCACAGAAAATCATTGGCCCTGTGAGAGTGAGACAGTGAGAGAGCCACACCCCCCCCCAAAAAAAAAATCTTAACGGATTTACACGATTTGGAAAAATGACTTTTTCAGAACCGAAAAAAACAGAGCTTCCGGCTCAACAGTATCATTGAGAAATAAAACAATCTTTGGATCTACATTTGTTCATTTTTGCATACATATTACTCATTCTCTGCAGTGGTCTGAATTATTTGTTATTAAATAGTTAATGTAAGTAAGTAAATGTTAATAAGTCAAATGTACTACTTTAAAAATACATTTAAAAAAAAATCGTGGGCGTATCAAATCGTGGGTCAAAAATCGCGATACGAATCGAATCGTGAGTTGGGTGTATCGTTACAGCCCTAGTAGAACTTGGGTCGAGCAAAAACATGGCTGAATCCTGAATGACTCCTATTTGTATAAATAGGGGACTACATAGGCGGCAAAACGTAGTGTTTTTCCCTGCCATGGAAGTGCACTTGTATACTGAGGAGGAAGCAATTTGCATTACAGCCTTGAATGAGGATTCAAAATGGCGGCTCGGCTGCAGGAGGGCTGATAGAAGTGGCGAAACATTTTACTTATCAACGTTTCTTTCACAACTTGAACGCGTTGAAACAAAAAATGACAAACTAACGCCGCTTACACTAAAATATCGAGGGAAATTTGTAATAAAAACTTTACGGTTGGCAATTTCGACGCGGAAATTCTCGATCGGTCGGGTTACCGGAAACACACTTTTTTTTTTTTTTTTTTTACTTGGCCTAACCATGTCGGAACAACAGAGTCCATCTGTGTCTGAAGAAGCAGGGGGAGGTGAGGAGGAGTTCGTCCTTCGAAAGGGCTCAAGTTCTGTTATTTGGACGTATTTTGGATTCAGCCTCAGTATAATGCTATGTAATTGTTGCAATTGAGTTTTCAGTTCCTTCATCCTTTGGTAATTTCTTGGATAAATTTCATTTATTTGTCATTTGGAAATCAGAATTTCTCTCTTAAATTTCATTCTGCATTGAAAGCTGTTCATATTGTTTGTTTGAATATAGTGAAATAAAATTTAAGTGATTTCCCTAACATCAAGAATAATCGTGATTAATAATCGTGATTATCATTTTTTCCATAATCGTGCAGCCCTACTGTAGTAAGACTATTTGAAGGTTATGGAAGAACGTTATCAGGGTAGACGGGATGTACATGTGATGGCTGACTATTGTTGGAGCATCAAACGCGATAGTCCTCAAGCTGAACACTCCAGAAAGAGCTATAAACGTACATTTTTACCTGAACTACCTGCACAGGCAGCACGGTGGTGTAGTGGTTAGCGCTGTCGCCTCACAGCAAGAAGGTCCGGGTTCGAGCCCCGTGGCCGGCGAGGGCCTTTCTATGCAGAGTTTGCATGTTCTCCCCGTGTCCGTGTGGGTTTCCTCCGGGTGCTCCGGTTTCCCCCACAGTCCAAAGACATGCAGGTTAGGTTAACATGGGGCGGCCTTGGGCTGTGGTGCCCTTGAGCGAGGTACCCATACATGTCAACCTATACGGAATGCCCGTATTTTATACGGATTTGATTCAATAAACGTAGTATACGGGCGTATAAAGAAAGTTATACAGATTCTTTAAAAAAACTTCAATATTTATTTAGAGCTATAATCAATTCCCACGATGATAAAAGAGCGCATAACATTTACAAACGTACTGTACACCACAGCCAGCCAGTAAAGAGTCTTATGAAATCGCGCGTTATCTTGTGGTAGCGAGACGTCATTCCACTTTTGATCATGCGCACACTGCATTGTGAGAATCCCGCCAACCGTGACGTCATAGACATATAAACATAGACGCCGCCTTCTGCATAGAATCATACATCATCCTCGCCGCCATATTGGATGTGGCAAAGTGGAGATTCTTCAGCCGTCTCTGGTATAGCGTCTAGACAGTAGCCGAGAATAAAGATGCCTCATTCATGTGCTGCGTTTAACTGTACCAACAGGTTTACCGTCCAAACGAGATCACATGGGATTACCTTTCACAGGGGAAACTGGAAAAATACTTTTCATTGTATTTGGTCATTATAACGTAATTTTACGAACAAATTTTCCTGACTTTGTGGCTAATATGAAGTCTCGCGCATAATAGCCGCTCGGTGAAACCTGTCTCCAAACAACGAAGTATTTCCTTCGTAACTACGCTGATAACACTGTGTTTTTGTCAAACATTGGAGCTTTGTATTCATTCTGAAGGTTTGTTGTTATTAATATTGAATAGAAAGTAACTAGGATACATCATTGTTAATTATCATTCAAATTTTAGGTAAATTATTTTAATTTGCATCTTATACGGATTTTATAAGGGAAATACGGATTTTGGAGGTTGGTTATACAGGTTTGATTGACCAAAGGTTGACGTACGGGTACCGAACCCCTGACTGCTCCCCGGGCGCTCTGGTGTGGCTGCCCACTGCTCTGGGTGTGCGCGCGTGTGTGTTTTCACTGCTTCAGATGGGTTAAATGCAGAGGATGAATTTCACTGTGCTTGAAGTGTGCATGTGACAAATAAAGGCTGCTTCTTCTTCTTGCACACAATTATAATGACAGTAGCCGTATCCTTTGTAAAAACATAGTGTTAAATAAACATTGCAGTCATGCCTGTTTCTTTCATATTTCACTGTATGTCAATATTTGTAAATTTTTATAAAACAAGCACATATCTGTGAAGTACAGGATTTTTCATATTTTTTAAGAAAACGGGGATCCTATAGTTCAAAAACTTGACGTGGGGCCATTATTAAAAAATGTTCTGTTTCCGGTCCACCGGCCGGGTGAGCGCCGTTTGTGCGGTTGAAAATTTTTTTTTAACGCCGGTTTTTCAACATTTTTTTCGGGGTCATAAATCTAAACTCGAACTTGACATTTCCGCATTCCCAGGGCTTTCCACTAAGTCTCATACTAGCCAGCCATGACAAATAAGTAGCCAGCCAGGGGGAGTAAACACAAAAACTCCTGTGCACGCAGTTCCCAGGATTAAATGCATTTTCCACAGACCATTTATTTATTCACTTTACTCAAATACAAAGTAAAATGGCAGTAAATCTTCTCTCTTTTCTTGCGTATTGCATCATGAGGCGTTCCTGGCTTGTAAATCTCTTATTTTCGGTGCATGACACATTCACACAGCTGAGCATGCTATGAATTAACAACGACCACGGTCTGCAGTGGGGCGACACAATTAAACACTCAGCGAACATTTCTCCATTTGTGTATGAAAATACACTCCAACCACTCAGTTTGGTTTCATTTACAACCAACGGTGTCTTTTGATGCCAGCACGTAATTGAACGAGAGAAGACTGGTTTACCGGAGACAAAATAAGCGTCATCTCTGCTTCTGTCCCCTCTGACGGCCCCGACACACTACTGCCTCCGCCGAGTGCGCGCGCACTCTGAACCGAATCAGCTCTGCGCATGCGCCGTGCGGCACAAAAAAACGGCAGCCACCATGAAGGAAGCAGATCTGGAGTTTTCAAACATTTGCTTAAGTGCGAAATCGCAAAATGGTATTCTAGCGAAAAACAAAATAGTAAAGATTCAGAAACACAAATCATTCAGTGATCATTTTAATAGTGTAATTTCATCCGAACTAGGCCTAACGCCTAGTTCTCCTACAGGATACGCCCAGCTTTCATTCAGATACCTCACCCTGTAGAGCGACAATTTGACACAGCAGTATAAATACGCCTATAGACAGACACACAGATGAGTAGACACACGTTTTATACCCGTCTCTCAGACACACCGCTCTTAACCAACACAAACACACCGCCTCCGGCTCTCCTGGAGACGGGAACAACTCCGAGGGAGATTTCAAACACAGAGTTCAACACCCAGCTGCCCTGTACAGGGACATGGGGCTAATTATTAGTGGGGCCATTATCTACATTTAGGGCAGAGAGAGAGAGAGAGAGAGAGAGAGAGAGAGAGAGAGAGAGAGAGAGAGAGACACACAGAGAGGGTGAGTGAGAGACAGAGAGCTGAAACAATATTTCTGTTATTTCACCTCAACCATAATGTCAAAGACCTTCAGCTCATTAAAGGGGAACTGAAGGCAAATTTTTTATTCTCAAAATTCTATTTCTCTCATTTTATTAAATATCGGAATGCATGTTTGATGGCTATTCTGTCGCTGCTACAGCGAGTTATGAGTGTGAAATACGCTCTGTAATATATCAGTCCATATGGCAAAGCAACGGCTGTAAACTAGATTCGTTGAGACCTGTGCGGGACATCGTAGGACTACAGCGGAAATCAATCAAAGTGACCGACATCTGCCAATGTTCCCCGTGTCTGAAATCGCTCACTCGTTCACTCCTCCCTACTCCCTATATAGGGAATTACTCTATAGAGGACTCTACAGCGAGCTCGTTGGTAAAATGAAACCCCTCTTTCGGACACTCGTCCGTCGTGCTGGTATTTACGTCATTACCGTCGCACAATTAAAGCGTGCCAGATCAGCCGGCTGCTGGGTTTCAAAATAATAAATCCATGCGTGTGTTTCTGTGATAAATCCATATTATACTGAGCGCATTTCCCACATTAATCAATACAAAGCACCTGCAGCTTTCACTTCTTTACATCAAGCCTCAACACTTTCTTTCTTCTTCGCCGCTGACTTTTATTAAATCACATTCCAGACTTTTAATTTGATTTCTTTCAGCGCGACCGCAATGCATGATGGGATATACTGCTTTGGTTAGTGACCATCGTTGTTCACTAGTTTCCATGATGCATTGTGGGATACTTTGAGTGCACTATATAGGGTGGAAATAATCCTCACTAAGGTTTCGGACAGTGCTACAAAATGGCGTCCGCACTATAGAGTGAGTCGGGAGCGATTTTGGACACAGCGGTGGTCAGAAGACGCGCGCGCCTTCTTTCGAATGCTGACGTAATCAAGCCAGAAGTTTTGTTTGTTTTGATAACAATCAGGAAAGTTTGAAAAAAGTCGGCAGTAATCGTCATTTAATACGATTTATACGTCATTTAATACGTCATTAAATCGTGCAATACTTCGTTTGGAAAACAGTTTTCAAAATGGCGGCACTGACACCTGGCTGACACTTCATGATTCGAAGTCTCGCATAAGTCTCGTGAAGATCGCGCGGATAAGCGACGCCTGCCGTGGACCAAACCAACTAAATTCAACACGGATAAAAACCGAATAGGCCGATAAGTATCAGATTTAATTGCAATTAGCTGCCACTACAAGTCACGATATACAGTAAGGGTACTAAAACCCAAAACGTAACTGAATAACACGTTAATTAAGAAATAAAGCAAGTTTAAAAATGACTTCAGTTCCCATTTAACACAGTCAGGGTTTTACAACTGACCAACCACGATGACTCAAACTCCGGGGGGGGGGAGGGGGGGGGGGGGGTTGAAGAAAGAAAGAGAGAGAGACATTGCATTCACATTACATCATGATCCCAAAACATCTACCTCCGACTAACAAACCTGAGAAAGCTAAGAAACCTGTGTAGAAAACTGATGAAAGCGTTTAGCAGAGAAACACCAGGCCTGTAATACAGGGCTTTATTATTAAACAGGATTTAAATCTAAGAGCCTGCTGGGGCTGGGGGGGGGAGGGAAGTGTTGCACTGACATTGCATCATCTAAAACGTGAACACGTGGGGTGAAGTGAAACTGAAACGGATCACAGGGAGGCACCGAACTCTCGTTAAGATCACCGTTACACAGGCTGCGAGAGCAGAGTAACGGCCTCCAGGGCGCACCGCCATCAGACTCCCACAGCATTAACACACACACACTTGTGCTTTTACTCTCTGTGTGTGTGTGTGTGTGTGTGTGTGTGTGTGTGTGGGGGGGGGGGGGGGGGGGGGGGGGGGGAGTGCGCACGTGTCAATCCCTACACACGGACACATTACTGTTAGACTAATCGAGCAAATTCTCTCGCGCTGAGGAAGGTGCAGCGATACAGCGCAGCGCATCCGTCAACACAAAGCAAAACAAACATTTTAATGCAGCACTCACCCCAATCCGCAACCACGAGAGAAACGACACAGGCTTTACAGAAAGGGAGTGAGAGAGAGAGAAAGGTAGGGAGAAAGTGTGAGAGAAGAAAGCGAGTGTGAGAGAAGAAAAAGAAAAAGGAATGAAAGAAAGCAAGTGTGAAGAAAAAAAGAAAAAGCGAGTGAGAAGAAAGAAAGCGAGTGTGAGAGAAATAAAAATAAAAGCGAGTGTGAAGAAAGAAAGAAAGAGTGAGAAGAAAGAAAAATGAGTGAAAAGCGAGTGTGAGAAGAAAAAAGAAAGCGAGTGTGAGAAGAAAGTGAGAAAGAAAAAGAAAGCAAGTGTGAGAAATAAAAATAAAAGTGAGTGTGAAGAAAGAAAGAGAGTGAGAGAAGAAAGAAAAATGAGTGAAAAGCGAGTGTGAGAAGAAAAAAGAAAGAAGAAAGCGAGTGTGAGAAGAAAGTGAGAAAGAAAAAGAAAGCAAGTGTGAGAAATAAAAATAAAAGTGAGTGTGAAGAAAAAAAAGAAAAAGCAAGTGAGACAAAAAGAAAGAAAAAAATGTGAGAGAAATAAAAAAGTGAGTGTGAAAGAAATAAAAGAGTGTGAAGAAAGAAAAAGAAATAAAAAGAAAGACTAGATAGAACTTGCCGCCAACAGCGTCGATGGGGACGCCTCCGCCTGGTAGACTACACGCCTTATTAAGTTGTGATTTGGCGATGGACATTTGATCTCACAGTAACCTCAACCTGTGACCTTTTAACCTCAAAATCTAATCAGTTCATGTTCGTCCCAAAGCGCACAAATGGTGAAAGTTTGGTGAAATTCCTTTCATTAGCCTTTGAGATATCGCGCTCACAAGGTTATAGGACGGATGCGCAGACACACGGACAACCCGAAAACATAATGCCTCCTGCAACTTACGGTGGCGGAGGCATAAAAAAAAAAAGCGAGTGTGAGAGAAATAAAAATACAAGAAAGAAAAAGAAAGCGACTGTGAAGAAAGAAAAAGAAAAGGCGTGAGAGAAGAAAAAGAAAGAAAGGTAGGCAGTATGTGAGGGAAGAAAAAGAAAGAAAGAAAGAAAGAAAGAAAGAAAGAAAGAAAGAAAGAAAGAAAGAAAGGTAGGGAGTGTGAGAAGAAAAAGAAAGAAAGGAAGGTAGGGAGTGTGAGAGAGAAGAAAGAAAAACACTTCCCCAATCATGTTGTTCTCATGCAGTAATGCACTCGTATGCTAGCTGATGCGAACGTGATCATGACTAAGACAAAAATAAAGGATGGTATTTACTAATCGAGTCACGCCAGGTTACAATAATCGCCATGGCAATTGGGAAGTTCATAACTGCAGATACTGAGAGAACGCTGAAACAACAAGAAAACGTTCTGAGCTACAGACATGCCCGCTTGAGCCACTTTGAAATGAGCGAGCTTTGAAACCAGGCTGTGGGCGGAACCGATCAGTGAAGGTGCAAAAAGACCTAAAAACCCAACACCCCTCAACATTTCCAACACCCCTCAACATTTTAAAAACAATTTCAGGTTTTGTTTTTTTTGTGCAAATTTTCCTTAAAATCTGGCAACCCTGCACGACAGCCTGCAAAAAGCTTGGCCAGGGAGCAAAATGTTTAATTAGCCACGCTTCAGGTAATGACTCCTCTTACTTTCTAACGCACCGATTTCACTTCGCCGGTTCATTATTACACTGCAATTTCCATACTTCTATAAAATATGTTTTCATTAAACCCGAGGCGGATAATCAGGATACGCTTGTTTTTGCTGGAATGAAAACGTAACATGACGGCACCGCTGTATCGTACCGAACTAGAGTTTTGGCTCAGCTCTAACTCCAACTATTTACAGCGGGCAGGGAACGATTCACCAAGTTCACCATTCCATATTGGGTTCATGATATTTCTGGGGGGGGGGGGGGGGGGAATGCAGCATTATTTTCCGATTCTTTATCAACTTAAATATCCCTTTTGTTACATTACAGAGGGGAAAAAAAAAACACTTTTATTTAAATTTTCTGAAGAACCAACAATAGTTGGTTCTTCCGTAGCTACGTTTGTAAAGGGTCAGAGTAAAATATAACGGTCTACTGATTAAAATACTCCTTTCATTAGCGCGATTAACCAGGAAACTTTGAAATTACAGGTGATTAAATGTCATCATTATACGGCAATACAACATGTTCAAGACGGAAAAAAAAAAAAAAAAAAAAGTTGTAACATCAGTCCGTTGGGCCATTTCCCCCGGCGTGGCCATACTGGATTAGCCTGATATATAGATGTATTAGGAGAAAAAAAAAAAAGTGGCACTGCGTGACGCAGGATTCAGCACGGCAGCACACCGCATCATGCATCAAACGGATAGAAGATAAGCAGCTAAAGATATATTTTTGTAAACAAAACAAGCAGTAAACAAGCCACTACCTTATTCTGATTCCTTTTCTAATCCTGCAGCGCTATCATTTTTGTGGAGAAATGCAAACAAACTGACCGAGACCATAATATTATACCGTAGTAGAGTACTGCACGCACCTGTCCACCGCCGCTGAAATGACATCACGCATGGAGTAGTTATGGCGGCCTCGCTGACAAAAAACAGTCCCGTCTATTTTCATCACTTTAGTGGTTATATCATTAAAATTCAACATGCAGCTTTTTTTTTTTTGAAAATAAAGGACAAAGACCGACTCTTTGCTCAGTTTGTTTATTTATTTATGAGATATTTTCTTTAAAAATTAAAATAAAGCGCTAATAAATAGACCTTTTCTTCATAAAATTTTATCAACATTTGCTACTCTTTCAGCAGTCTATAAAAAGAGAGCTCAGATTTCTTACTAAATCCACTTGTGTAGTCAAACAGCAGCTCTTGCATTTTAGGTCTGTTTTTTGTGCATTTCCACAGCATTAGTGCTGCGTTACTTCCACCTACGGTGAAGTCACGTACATTCCTGCACCCTCTGCTGCCTCAACAATGCAAATACAGCAAGGAAAAACAAAGATTACGCAGCCTGATGATGATGATTTTTTTTTTATTTCATTGATTCTAAGGGTCATAAATTTGTGTGACGATAAATCATGATGCATCAATACACGCCTAATTTACAACACGGGTCATTCTAGAACTCGAGGGACATTTCGCGTCTGAGACAAACCGTGTGTTATTTTCCACAAAAGAAATCTCGACTGAATCAGTTTTGAACAATAATATCACATTATGACAAACTTTCACCAATAGCGATACTTGATGCCCATTTTATCCATCAGACGGTAAATGACTCCCACCCCTCCAAGTCTTTGATTGCTGATTCATCCATTCAACTCGAATAAACAAACAGGAAGTGGTTCAGTCGAACAACCCGTTTGATTTTTTGGGGGTTATTCTAGTCACGTTATAAAATCAAGTGCAATTGTGAAAGTCTGTTTTCTGTACGATGTGAAATTTCAGCCGTAAAAATTTTTTTTTTTTTAACCCGTCCCAATGCTCTCGTCAACTCTGTTCTAAAACCACATCAAATCCACAACGCCTTTTAATACTGCGCACGACACCTGCACCCAGTGAGGTCACTTCCTCTGGCGGGAAACTTCAGCAAGGCCGTGAGGGACAGAGTGTTCCGTTTCTTCACTCATTAATCTGAACAAAACGTTGAGGGTTTTACACCGACGGCAGATTAATTATTCATCAACTCTGTTATTGTGATATCGGAGTGAATCTCGCAATCAGTTTTTAAAGAACGCAAGATTGTGCCGCGAGGTCGCTAGTTTGAGGTCAGCGTGTGGAGTCGAGACACAAAATGGGGGAAAACGTCGACTCAAGTCTGTTAACGGATTGCAAAGTTTAACGATAACCGAGTCGATGATGACTAACAGAGTCAACACTTGAAAACGCACCTGCGATTATAGAAGAACGGGCTGCGTTTACGTATTTCTCCGCATAAAATTAGAGAGATTTTTTTTTTTTTAAAAAAAAGCACCGCTTTGCTGGATTTCGCTACAAGCCGATTAAAAACGCGCTTGAGCGGTGAAGAGAAGCAGGCAGAGAGCGATACAGTAGTCGTGTAGTGTAGTGAGCTGTGCTTTACAGACTCGCTATGCAGGTTTGACTTTTGAATTAATAAATAAATAATAAAAAAACACATAAATCAAGTGTGAAGACATGCCAGCACGCACCAGAGCAGAGACGCCTATAAAAAGTCAGATATTCACCTCCAGGGAAAGCAACACTCACATTTTCAGACGAGTTTAACCACCACCACCAGTTCAGCGAGTCAGACTTTAAAATGCACTACTCACAGAGAAACGTGGCGCTGCTCGACGTCCGCCCGAGCCAGCTCGTCTTCTTCCACGTCCGTTTCTCCTCCGGAGCTGCTCTCGGTTGCGTCCGAATCGAAGGCACTTTCCGCTGCTCGCAGGTTGGTGCTGCAGCTCAGCGAGAGTCGCTCCAGTTCAGCCGGCGCTGATCCGGCCCTCAGGAAACGACTGGCTTCTGCTCTCTCCTGATGGAGCCGGGGGGAATCCCGAGACCCCAGCGTACTGTCAATTAATCCACCAAGCTGCTGCTGCACGTGACGTTCCACCTGCTTCGCCTGCACCACCTGCAGCCGCTTGCGCAGGCGCCGCAGACGACCCTCGATCTCCAGCTGACGGCTCGTGACCTGCTGCGACCGATGGTGCAGGTCTCCTCCCAGGCTGCCCAGCGGGTGAAGCGCGGAAGGCAGCGAAACATCCGCGCTAAGCCTGTCCGAAACATTTTGCTCTTGTGAAGGTGCGCAAAAGGGTACAGGGGACTCGAGGACGTCCCCGTTGTTCAGACGGTCCCGTGGGCCGCCTCTCGGGCACTGATGATGCTCTGCGGAATCTCTAACGGGGCCATTTCCTGTCGGCCCCCCATGAGCAAGAGGAAGTGCTGCCTGTCCGTGCTTGCCTCCGTTCATGGTTACACTGTTGGAGTCTTTGCTCGCTTTTGTAAATTTCCTCGCCATGCCGTTAACGCTCTGCTGTAGGGAAGGCAGACTACTCGCACTGCCCGCACTCATGATGCTCTTCAGCTGCTCCTCTGAAAGCTCCAGGGTGTGATGTTTGCGCTGTAAGAAGCCAGGCAGGATATCGAAGACGTTCTGCAGCTTCAGGGTTTCATCCGAGCAGCGGTAGGAGGTCACGAACGGCTGGATTTTGCCCAAATCGCGACCCGATTCCTCCTTGTCGAAGGGTCCGGCCGCGCAGGACAGATGATCCTCTTTGTCGGATGAAGTTTTGCGTTTGACGGTGCCGTTTGTGGGGACGAGGACGCGGCCGGTGGCGCCGTTTTCCTCCACGGCACTCGGGTTGATAGCGGAAGAGGACGGAGCCAGTTTGAGGCAGATTCGGTGAGTGTCGGCCGGCGTGTCGGTCAGCGCGGGCGCCATCGCAGCCATTCAGCGGCGCGAGGGGGCCGAGGCCAGAGCCACACCACCCACCTACCGTCACGCCACAGGACAACCTGCTGTGGGACAGGACAAAAAGACGTATTGGTGAAACGCTGAAAGTCTCAGACGCTTAAAACAAACAGGACTTCATTTCTCAAGTTCTGCTTTTTGCTTCAAAGACATAAGGGGTGTTCAAACGGCAACTTTTACTCCGGTGTAGCACCGCGGCTGCCCCGGTACAGCGTTCACACGGTACAAAGTTATACCGGTGTAGCCCCTGAAAGCTGCTTAAACCGGTGCAAATCTAACCCTGCTCGGGAGGTGGTTTAAGAAATTTACTCCGGAGTAAATGCTAGTTTGCGGGGCAGCACCGATATAAAATGGGACGTCTGAACGCTACAGGGGTAGACTCGCTACGCGTGAGGAGAGTTGATTACATACGGGCATTGCATAATTTGCATCCTGGTATTTTGCGCTTCCAAAATGGCGAATATCAACAACAACAGAACTGCGCGTCTTCCAGTGTTGCCAGATTGGGCGGTTTTAAGTGCATTTTGGCAGATCTGAACATATTTTAGGCTGGAAAACGTCAGCAGTATCTGGCAACACTGGTGTCTTCATCCACGTTGTTTTCCCGGCCCTTGGTGATGCCATGACAACCGGGAAAAGGAAGTACATTTTCACGCATGCGCATATTTCATTTCCGCATTATTACTATCGTTTTCGTTTTTAAAACACGGCGGTTTTTGCACGGTCGCAAAAACTGCCGTGTGACCGCAAGCGGGGCTGCACCGGTGCTAACACGCTTCTCTCTACTAAGCAGGGTTGTGACGTGTGAACGCTCCATAAAATTTACACCGGTGTAAGATATATCGCAACAAAATACATCGGTGCAGCATCGATGCAAATATGTGCCGTGTGAACACCCCTAAAATAAAAATATATTTTACCAAATAAACAGTATCTAAAGTTCCAACCAGTCTGGAGTAATGTTGGATGGACCACTGTCTGAAGATGCACAGTCCCAATTCGGGTTCCAGCAAATGAGCAGTTTTCAAAGATCTACAACGGTAAGATTAAATCTCTCACCTCAGTTCAACAACAAAAAATAAATGGCATGTTTCAGTTTCTAATCAAGTCTTTCAGGATCCTTGTGCAAACCCTGACTACTGAAATTACTGGACTGAACTCAGTCCGACTCTAGATCAATACCCATGAGTAAAACACACTAAGACAAAACAGGATTAGGTTTGTGTTAATTAAAAGACATGTGATATAGTGCATGATTCATCCCATTATTAGTCGTAGTAGTGGTATATCTAGAGAACAAGGACTAATGTGTTACAGACGAGTGTGTAAGGACGGCCATGTTTAAAACACAGACGGCCATCAGTGTGGATCAGAGATTTCCAGGAAAAATCCAAACCGTTGGAGTCCTGAGGCCATTATTAAAAAATGTTCTGTTTCCGGTCCACCGGCCGGGTGAGCGCCGTTTGTGCGGGTGAAAATTTTTTTTGTAACGCCGGTTTTTCGACATTTTTTTCGGGTTCGTAAATCTAAACTCGAACTTGACATTTCCGCATTCCCAGGGCTTTCCACTAAGGCTCATACTAGCCAGCCATGACAAATAAGTAGCCAGCTGGGAGGAGTAAACACAAAAACTCCTGTGCACGCAGTTCCCAGGATTAAATGCATTTTCCACAGACCATTTATTTATTCACTTTACTCAAACACAAATTAAAATGGCAGCAAATCTTTTCTTTTCTTGCGTATTGCATCATGAGGCGTTCCTGGCTTGTAAATCTCTTATTTTCGGTGCATGACACATTCACGCAGCTGAGCATGCTATGAATTAACAACGACAACAGTCTGCAGTGGCGGCTACACAATTACACACTCAGCCAACATTTCTCCATTTGTGTATGAAAATACACTCCAACCACTCAGTTTGGCTTCATTTACAACCAACGGTGTCTTTTGATGCCAGCACGTAATTGAACGAGAGAAGACTGGTTTACCGGAGACAAAATAAGCGTCATCTCTGCTCCTGTTCCCTCCGACACGCTACTGCCTCCGCGGGGTGCGCGTGCACTCTGAACTGAATCAGCTCTGCGCATGCGCCGTGCGGCACAAAAAAAACGGCAGCCACCATGAAGGAAGCAGATCCGGAGTCTTCAAACATTTGCTTAAGTGTGAAATCGCAAAATGGTATTCTAGCGAACAACAAAATAGAAAAGATTCAGAAAAACAAATCATTCGGTGATCATTTTAATAGTGTAATTTCATCTGAACTAGTCTGGTTAACACCAGACCATATCACAAGTGAAATATGGTCTGGAATCCACCTATTGAATTTCTCGTAGGGGAGGTGTGGTTTACGATTGTCAACGGCCGTTTATTGGACGTTGCGAATGTCTATCATTTGGCGTATGGCCAATCATGGCAGTTGTACCCGGTGACATAGTTAGAGCGACGAAGAAGAGAAGGAAAGAGAAGGCAAAACAAAAATAGGAAAACAATGGCACCGAACGATTCCTGCCGTTTTAAAACAAACTTTCGCTCTAAACTATTCAGAACAGTGTCTAAAGCTTGATGGAAAGGTTGGTTCGTATCGCTCGCCGCCATGTTAAATGTGATCCGTAAACAGTCCCAAATAAACTACAAGCTTCCGTTTGTCGAGTAGTACACGTCACCGTCTTTCCACCCCTCCCCACTCTCTGATTGGCTCCCTAACTCAGGCGAGCCTTTAGACCAGAGTTTCCATGCTGTCTTTTCAGATCGGAACGATTGTGCAAAGCAGCATGGGATTTCCCAGGCTACATCCGAACTCGGCCTAACAGTCGATTTAGAACTACAAAGTCCGTGTGTCGGACATTTTAAGTACCTTTGTAAAAGTTTTGCAAATGTTGCAGTCAGCATTTTAAATGCTAACTTAAAGTTTTTGTACAAGTTTCAGTTGATTAAACTGTCATTTTATTAAATGTGTCTGCTTTTGTAATAAAGTACTGAAAGAAAAAGCAAGCAGCATTGCGATTTCTTATCCATCCATATATTAAAAAAAAAAATCCCTCCCTCCCTCCCGAAAATTTTTTTGCTCACCCGGTGGACAGGAAACTGATTTTTTTTTTTTTAAGGATGGCCTAAGGCATGTGACATTAAAGCCCGTGTAAATCAAATTCAGAGTTTTGTTTCGAAACAGGTCGGAAAATAGCTGCTGAAACCATGAAAAGACTGAACTACTGCATGTAGCGCTGAACTGCGGAGGAGTTCGACTGTCAATCAGGATCATTTCTACGTTCGAGACTGTCTGGGCGGGTCAGAAAAATCATGGCTCGATGACGCAACTGAGCCAAGCGTAGCACAACCCTTTCAACAGACGACGACAATTCCCCACATTGTATTTTCAAGTTCACGCCCAACCACCATGATGGATCACTTCTGGTTTCTTTCAGAAAGCCAATAAAGTGTCAAAGTCCTTCCTGTTCCAGGGCCTGGTACTTCCGTCCAAGCAGAGGCCCTTAGGGTGCTTTGGGTGGAGCTGATCTCCATTTCTATTTCGAGGGTTACAGTGAGGGGTGGGGTGGGGGTGGGGGTGGGGGGGGTCCTCTGGTAACCGCCAGAGGTTGATTCCCTACTCGCATCTGTATTGCGGCAGTAGGTCCCATTTTTACGATGGTCTTTGGTAGGACCCGACCGAGAGTAGATCTTGCGATCTCCCGGCCGAGAGGCGGACACGCACGCTGACTCCTAGGCCAACTCGCAGTCTTCAGGATAGCAAGCTAACACTTATGTGTTCTTGTTAATCTGATCTAAACGCGTGGTACTGGTTTTCAAGTTCAGTCCAATACGGGTGTGCGCCGAGTTGCTAAACACTAGTTGAAAATGGATTCATTTGTCGATTGGTGAACTTCAACAGAAAAGAAAATGTTTGTGTGCGTAATTGGACAAGTTTTCAAAGTGTTCATCTCAAGCTCAAAGCGACTGCTCCCTGGACCTAAAAACAGACTTGGCTAGTTTGACAGGAACATCAACTTGAATTTCACAGGTTTATTTTTTGCGTGTCAGATGCCCCTTTTCCACCAAATCAGTTCCAGGGCTGGTTCGGGGCTGGTGCTGGTGCTGGTTCACAACTCGTTCAACTTGCGAGCCAGCTGAGAACCAGTTTGCTTTTCCATAGCTCGCGGTGCTAAGGGGAGACACGTCATTACGTCGCTGTATACGTCAGTTACGTCGCTACGTTTGCATAAACCTTGGCGCGAATATCGAAGCAAAAACAACACGGAAGAAGCAGCAGCAGCAACAATAATAATAATAATAATGGATGACTTCGCGTTTGTACAGCTGCTGCTTCTCGTCGCTTAAAAATGGCGATCTTTCGCGGTCTTGTTATTGTTGTCGGTCTTAACAACTCCGCCCCCCCGCTGACGTAAGCGGTTCTTTCCTCTGGCCCAGCAGAGAGTTGGTGCTAGCCTGGAACTGGTTTTTCTGGCCCCAGAGCCAGTTCTTTGTCAGTGGAAACAGAAAACCCGGTTCCAAACTAAGCACTGGCCCCGAACCAGCCCTGGAACTGCTTTGGTGGAAAAGGGGCAAGAGACGCGTGGTGAGAGAGTGATGGAGAGCGACAGGGAAATACAGCCACTTCTCTTGCTTTAGTGATTATTACACTGTTCCAGGCTTGCGTACAAGGCTGACCGGAAGAAAGCGCTCAACAAGACCATCGCGATTTGTTGCACCGAGATTGAAATTTTTCTTTTAAAAACGCAATGAATAGAAGAAATCATGTCAGGCGTTTCTTCTCGGAGCTAGCATTAGCAAAAGAACCAAACAACAACAAAAAAGACCCTGCTATGGGTTACTGGAGAACTCTTGAACAGGAACTCATTTCAAAGTGAGCACTGAACTCTGACTGGGCCAAGAGAGAGACAACTCCATCTACCCCAAGTCCGCGCTCCAGGAGAGAAAAATGAGGCTTACGAGAAGCATGACACAAAACCTCGAGGAACGGAGACAATCGAATCATAACCTGCTGAATCAGAATCAAACCGAGTCGAGTGACAATTCTAACCTCTGAACACACACCAGTATCACTGGGTTACACCCTTATGATTAGGGCTGGATAAAAAAAAAAAATAATAATAATAATAATAATTTGATTTTGGATCGATTTCATTTAAATTTCGCACTATTGATTCACAGGGCATGAGATCGAGGTTTTTTTTTTCCCCACAATACAATCTCGTGTGTTGTGTGATTTTCCTCCCTCAGCCGTCTCGTGCGTGATGATGCAGCTGCGCAGTCGTACGTCGTGACGTTCAAGCACGCACACAAAATGGCTGAGGCCAGAAAAACCCCGCTCGGCAAGCCGTCTCAAATGAAATCTGACGTGTGGAATCATTTCAAATTTAAAACGACAAAGGACGAAGAGCTTGATAAAACCAAGGTAGTTTGCAAGATATGCCAAGCAGAGCTCAGTTACATGTGAACTGTCAAATTTGCAAAATAAAGACGTGCATTTTGCAACGTATTGTATGGAGATATTTTCATTATTTAAGAGCAGACTGGATTGATTCAGATTGAATCGTGATTAATCAATTTAAAACCCTAAGAATCGAAACCGAATCGATCTAGGAAATTGACTGATACCCAGCCCTACTTATGATCTCGAACCCGGAAACACATTAAAACTTGGACACAAAGCTCTCAAGAACAAACTCCTCAACCCCCTTCTGCTTCGTTTCAACATTAAACTCTGGGGAAGAAGAACCCATGATGCTTTTTCGTTATACGGAGTAACAGAAACTCATTCCAGCACCAACAACCCAACACAGCTGACATATAAACGTATCCTGAAGGCGAGGAGCACGATGAGGAACGCTCACGTGACGTCACCGACAAGTCGAAGGTTCACGTGGAGTTCGTTCAGCTCAGGAGTACAAATAAAAGCCACAGCGTATCAGCAGTAAAGTCCAAAGAGGAGTCCGATAACCAGGTTTAACGGCACACATCAGCCGAAAGCTCCGTTTTCTCGAGGTACAGATTTACAGTTTCATAAAGAGAAAGAGGAGTTTCGTTCAAATTACTCCACCAGTCCTGATGGTTCCCAACTTCTACTTTTACCTCCTGCACTTACCCTTTTTATGCGTTTTAATTGTTCATCTCTCCAGTAACACAACGCACCACAGCATAGTGTTTACAACAAAGAGACAGACATTTTGTAATAAACTACACGATAAATGCAAGAACGGTTTTCAGAAGTTATTTGCTTATCCATGCTGCTCATGCAAATTATTACCCTCACGCAAGATCTTTCTACTGGGTTATAACATTTTTTAGGATGCTATTTCTCCCTCAGTTTTCAACCAATCACGACCAAATGTCTCACGAAGAACCCCTCTGGGCTGAATTATGTTGCTGTGACTTTTGGTACCGATCTGGATCATTGATCTGGAATGATCCATGAAAAAGGAATTTTTCTCCCCCTTACTAACCATCATTCTCCATCTCCTACTGTTCTGGATCTATAGGGGACGGTGACCGGACGTCCCGGTTTGTAACAGCTAGCGCAAATGACTGTGACCTTTAGTCACACTATCTAGTTATTCCTCTTATTATTATTATTCTCCTAGCGCTTTTTAGGACACTATTTATCCCTCAGTTTTCAACCAATCACCACATGACGAATCCCTCTGGGCTGAATTACACTGCTCTGACTTGTGATCTGGAGTGATGCATGAAAAAGGAATTTTTCCCCTCACTAAGCGTCATTCTCTATCTCCTACCGTTCCGGACCTATAGGGTACGGTGACCAGACGTCCTGGTTTATAAGAGCTAACGCAACTCACTGTGACTTTACTCACACACTATCTAGTTATTCCTATTATTATTATTATCCTAATGTTTTTAGGACGCCATTTCTCCCTCAGTTTTCAGCCAATCATCACCAAATTTCGCATGAAGAACCCCTCTGGGCTGAATTACATTGCTATGACTTTTGGTGCTGATCTGGATCACTGATCCAGAATGATCCATGAAAAAACTGACTTTTTTTCTATCGCTTATAACTGTCAATTCTCATGATTTTTTTTCAAATCAGGTTTTGTTTTTTGGGTTCAGGTCGGCAGGGCGCAACTTTTCCTTGACAAACTGGCCGAGTGGTTAGCGTGTCTGCCTCTCGATCGGGAGATCACGAGTTCTACTCACGGTCAGGTCATACCAAAGACCATCCTAAAAATGGCACGCTGCAATACAGATGCAAATGGGGAGTCAAACTCTTGCAGTTACCAGAGGACACGCCCCCCCCACTGTAACCCTAGCTATGCAATAGGCAAGAGGCTGAGAGCTACGGAAACGGAGATCGGCGCCGCCCTGTGCGCCACATGGTGTGGGAAGGACTTTTTTTTTTTTTTTAATTGACAAAGGTCAGTTAGCGCAAATTACTGTGACTATATAGTAGGGATGGCGAAAACTAAAAAAAAAATCTTTGCCGACCACCGAGCCTCATTAGCTGGTTAAAGTCGGTTAACCTACGAGTTTAAAATTCTAGAATTGGAATTATTACAGGGATGCAAGCAGCGCGCCTTTTGGCGGATGCCGCCCTCTCCACGGCTGAATCACGCAGATCCGACCTTCCTTTCCCAAGGGGGGGGGGGGGGGGGCGTTGGAGCGTCCGACCACAACTTCATCAAAGCAAATTCTGCAACCACATGCCGCCACAGTCCACGAAACACAGGAAGTACAGGCACGAGAAAAAAACAGCAAATCAGAAAGCCGCGCACGCCTGCACCGAAGCCGCGCAAAATTTAATGTACGCAGCTTCCGCGCAAATGCGTGCAGCCCCCCGATCCACTGCCCTCCTCCCACACCCCCCACGCCTCATGGACTGCAACGGCACCCGCCTATTTAGTACTTTTAATACAGAGTCCACCTTGAAATCACAGACACTCCAACGCCCCCCCCCCCCCCAAAAAAAAACAAAACGGATCTGCGCGATTAAAAAAAAAAGTCGGCATCTGCGCCTTTAGTTTGTGTGGAGAGATCTGATCTGCAATAACATGAATTGTTGGCTACAGACCGAAACATACTTTCAGAATGCACTGGCCAAGGCAGGACTAAACTCCATGTGCCTTCTAATAATAATTAAAAAAAAAAAAAAACCACAGTAATTTGTAAGCTAAAAAGCCTGTGTCTACACTTTTCTTTCGCCGAGTGGCAGCTGGGCGGGACATGACTGAATGGGTGTTTCTGATTTGTCAGCTGTCTTTAACTGGGGCGGGACATGACTGAATGGGTGTTTCTGATTTGTCAGCTGTCGTCCTTACACCGCATGGCATGCCCCAAGCGTTTACAACATGGAATTCCAAGTCCTCCGCTCCAAAACGATTGATTTTTTTTTTTTTAACCGACAACCAAAAAAAAAAATTAACCGGTTGACGTTGATTCGGTCAACCACCGGTCAAACGGTCAACATCCCTACTATATAGTAGGTTTCTTTATTTCACAAAAAAAGACTTGAGACTAAAGGTGGGCAACGTGACAAAAATATGATATTTCAAAGCATTTAGCTTTATGATACACTGAGAAAAGGAATAAAAATCTCTATAAAGTTACGTCACACCCTTACGGGAAATTAATCAACTTCGGAGTGGCAGCGATAACTCCGCTTCATCAAGAGTTATTTCTTTTATAAACAGCACGACCCATGGCACAGTGTTTTATTCCACTTATACCACACACACTTTCAAGATATTACATATTTTTAAAAAAAGGTTTTTTTAGTCCACTTATAGCTGCTGTGGAACATCTGCAACGCCCTGTTCTCGCTTGCCGTGTTACCACGCGACCTCCTCAGTCCTGAGTTACAGCTTTACCTCTGACACAGAATGAACAGTAATGCATTCGAGCGTTAAAGCTGCGAGTTACCTTTGTATCCGTCACCACCATCAGAGCCTCCGTTACAGAAAACTAATCAACACCTCCTGACCAATCACAATTCATGAAAAGCACAAACATGAAGCTGCTTTCAGGCCGAGAACCCCAGCGTTGCGCTCGTATACGTTACCCTGAACGCATCCGGCGTGGCATTACATTCAGCTGGAGCTCTGACTCTCTGAACAAACTGCCAGCGTTATCATCCGCCACATCAGCACACGCTGCTCCCACTGGATGACGATGACATCACTCAGATCATTTCCTATCAACCCTGGCACGCCACTTTATCACTGTGTCAAGTGTTCTGAGCTGAAAGACATCAACAAGAGCTACAAGGAAACGTGATTCGGAGCGTCCTGTACAGAAGCGTTAAGCTCAGACCTGTCGTGATGATCTGGGAATAAAATCCCTAAAGCTGATGGGACACAGGGCAACTTTTTGGGCGATGTTGCCGGGTAACTGTGCTTCGACACTTTCCCACTGAAATAGAAATGATGTTGCTCAATCTGAACTGTGTAAGATCATCCAATCAGAGTGCTAGCAGCAAATCACATGACCAGAGAGCTTCTGAAATTTCCAACAAAGATGGCGGCGTCTCCGGCAGCGGAGCAAAGACAAACTGCTATCTTTTTACGCCGGTGAGTTGTGTGCAAACCCAAAGTGGTGAATTTACCTCAGCAAATGCTGAGAAAACCAACAGACACGGATTTCTTTCAGCTAAACATAAACCGGCGTTCGCTAACCACCGCTCCATAGAGACGGAATGGGATTTCACTAACTAGCGGTGGTTTTTGCTAACATAGTTAGCTGAAAAGTTAATCGCTAGCTATGCAGGGATAACATCAGCTCTCTCGCGTTAAGTTAAAAGTGATGAGCAGCTCATGATTTTTTTTTTTTTTTTGAAAGTTGGTTGTTGTCAATTGTCTGTTGCTCTAATTGGTTGTCCCATGTATAAAAATCACCTTAAATGGGAACTGAAGTCATTTTTAAACTTGCTTTATTTCTTAATTAACGTTATTCAGTTACGTTTTGGGTTTTAGTACCCTTACTGTATATCGTGACTCGTATTGGCAGCTAATAGCAATTAAATATGATACTTATCGGCCTATTCGGTTTTTATCCGTGTTGAATTTAGTTGGTTTGGTCCACGGCAGGCGTCGCTTATCCGCGCGATCTTCACAGGACTTGTGCGAGACTTTGAAACGTGAAGTGTCAGCCAGGTGTCAGTGCCGCCATTTTGAAAACTGTTTTCCAAACGAAGTATTGCACAAAAATGAGTTTAAATGACAATTACTGCCGACTTTTTTCAAACTTTCCTGATTGTTATCAAAACAAACAAAACTTCTGGCTTGATTACGTCAGCATTCGAAAGAGGGCGCGCGCGTCTTTTGATCACCGCTGCGTCCGAAATCGCTCCCTACTCACTATATAGCGAGGACGCCATTTTGTAGTGCTATCCGAAACCTTCGTGAGGATTATTTATACCCTATATAGCGCACTCAAAGTATCCCACAATGCATCACGGAAACTAGCGAACAACGATGGTCACTAACCAAAGCAGTATATCCCATCATGCATTGCGGTCGCGCTGAAAGAAATCAAATTAAAAGTGTGAAATGTGATTTAATAAAAGTCAGCGGCGAAGAAGAAAGAAAGTGTTGAGGCTTGATGTAAAGAAGTGAAAGCTGCAGGTGCTTTGTATTGATTAATGTGGGAAATGCGCTCAGTATAATATGGATTTATCACAGAAACACACGCATGGATTTATTATTTTGAAACCCAGCAGCCGACTGATCTGGCACGCTTTAATTGTGCGACAGTAATGACGTAAATACCAGCGCGACGGACGAGTGTCCGAAAGAGGGGTTTCATTTTACCAACGAGCTCGCTGTAGAGTCCTCTATAGAGTAATTCCCTATATAGGGAGTAGGGAGGAGTGAACGAGTCAGCGATTTCGGACACAGGGAACGTTAGCAGATGTCGGTCACTTTGATTTCCGCTGTAGTCCTACGATGTCTCGCACAGGTCTCAACGAATCTCGTTTACGGCCGTTGCTTTGCCATATGGACTGATATATTACAGAGCATATTTCACACACTCGTAACGTGCTATGGACCCTTTTCACGTGACGTCACGACAAACGCGGCCGCCATTTTGGACATGTACTACCAGTAGTTTACCACAGCCAGCATTGACGAACGGCAGCTAAGAAAGTGTTTATTTTCAGCAAGACTTCCATCATGCCACTATATTGTTGTGCACCTGGATGTAGTAACCATCAACAAACAAGGCAAGGGTTATCATTTTATCGGATCCCGGTAGATGCTGACCGACGGAGAAGATGGATAGCGGCATACCAACGCTTGTGTAGTGACCACTTTGTTGGAGGTAAGACGAATAAAATTAGCCAGAAAAGGCATTACATTGCTGTTAACATTCCATTCTAGTTTACTGTAATTATGATCTGGCAGCTATTTACACCGGATCCAGTGTAAATAGCCGCCGGAGCCATCGTCCGAGGTTCCGGAGCGCGCTCGCTCGCGGCCCGGCCGGACGTTGGCTCCGGCAGCTATTTACACTGGATCCGGTGTAAATAGCTGCCAGATCATAATTACAGTAAACTAGTAAATACAGTTTTCTGCATCTCGCTCCTTTTTCTTTTATGTTTGTCGCCTTCCTCGCATTCAAACCGATTTGAGCCGAAGTCCACTACATGTCCAAAATGGCGGTCACGTTTACGAAGGTCACGTGACTGAAAAGGGTCCATGCTATAGCAGCGACAGAATAGTGATCAAAAATGCATTCCGATATTTAATAAAAAGAGAGAAATAGAATTTTTAAAATTAAAAAAAACAAACAAATTGGCCTTCAGTTCTCCTTTAAGACTCGGGTCACTATTCTGCTCCGATACCTGATCTAGATCAGGATATTGAAGTTTGCCTAGAAACCCTGAGCAAAATCACATTACAGCGCGACACGATAACCTGAGGTTTTTATTTAACGTCTGCAAAAAGGAACAGTTTCATTTCGGTGTGAGAACGCAGGACCCAAAACACGCACGCACACAAACGTCACAGTTAGGGGTCGACCGATTATTACCCCGACCTGTTACTCAGCATTTTTCCGATTATCAGAATCACCACTTGAACCTGCTTCCTTGCGGGTAACAGCACTTTTTTTTTTTTTTACGTACACTCGCATCACACACACCTGTAGTGTCTCTCTTTGCCCCGCCCACATTACGATTGGATTGGTAGAAACGTGGACCAGGTGTTGAGTAAATCCAATCAAAGCTGCTTTTCAGAGCTGGTGAGAAACGCAGGGGTGAATCCGCGCCCGAATTCACTGCGACAGCGAGAGGAAAGGGGAGAACACGCCGAGGTTCAACGACACACACGGCGAAGAACGCAATGCACTCGGGCACGTCATTTCACACACGCACACCTTGAGAGGACGACTGTTGTCATCTTACGTTTTACAGTTAGCTCTTGGACGGTTTCAAAATAAAATTATAGTCAATGAATCTCAGCCCCCACTCTCTGTTCTCAGTGCCCTTCATTACTAATAATCTCCATCACAGCAGCAGCAGCTTAAAGCTGTACTGCCTTCACAGTTTTCAACTGGAGGTCATAAAAAGAATCCCCCCCCCCCCCCGACACCCAATTTTTTTCCCTTTTAGTGGACTGAAAGCTACCGAATTTGAATCACAGACTTCCAAATTTTATTAGTTTTTTTTTTTTTAAATCGAACAATTAATGAATTTAAGGCCACATGGCTTTAAATTCTCTGCTGTTTTTTCCTGCTTCACCATGACGCGATACAAGATACTACATCATGCATCACGTCACGTGGTGAGCGTTCCTCGTTCGCAAGATACAAATTTGAAACAGGAGAGGGGAAAAAAAAAAAGGACGCGAGTGTGCAAATGAAACATGAAAGCAAGAAGAAAAGATGTTATGTTATACGAGTGATTCCACGCTTATGGGTACTGAAATGGCGACATGAACTTATTTTTAAAAATTCACCTAAAACCATTTCTTTTTTTTTTACCATCAGGTCACAAAACATGTAATCTTTAATGAATGATATGTTAAAAGATAACTTTAATTTTCTGAGATGTAATAAAAACATTTATATGCCAAAGTCAGAACGTAACAGAAGTGTTGTGGACATATATATTCTCAATTTTAACAATGTAGAATTACTTTTTGAAACATAGGAAGGTGATGTTTTAGCAAATATAATTAATAAACGTGTGTAGTAGAATAAACATACACATTCTTTCAATAAGATTAACATGATATAGAGCTAGATTGTGTATTTTCTGGACTATAGAGCGCACCTGTATATAAGCCGCATCCGCTCTATTTAAAAAAAAAAAAAAAGATATACAAGCCGCACCGGGCTATAAGCCGCAGATATCTATGTTGAAAAATGAGATATTTACTGCATGTACAGAACGATTTTGTACTGTAAATGTACATGTATGTACCTGAACAGATTCTTTCCGAACAGTGCCTTTTAACACGGCAGCAACTTTGCTGATTAAAACGGAACAGAACCAAGAGAAAATAACCGGTATTTATTTACCTTCATTTCTCCTGTGTTTGAAACCACAAGTCACTTTAATCATCTTCGCTGGATTTGAAAATAATTACCAGTTAGTAATTTGTCGTGCGTGTTCTATCTGCTAAAGATCTGCTAATTCTTCTTTGCATTGATTTTTCGTCTATCTTATTTTTGATTCTACTTCCGGTTAGAGCGCCCCTAGCGGTGGAAGAAAAATCCACAGAATAGCCGCACCTTTGTATAAGCCGCATGGTTCAAAACCTAGGAAAAAAGTAGCGGCTTATAGTCCAGAAAATACGGTAATTTGTAACAGCCGCGAGATGGACAATCGTAACAGAAGTAATGGAACAGACATCATTTTGGAACTCATAGGCTTGACTTTGGCATATAAATATGTTTTTATTACATCTCAGAAAATTAAAGTTATCTTTTAACATATCATTCATTAAAGATTACATGTTTTGTGACCTGATGGTAAAAAAAGAAATGGTTTTAGGTGAATAAGTTCATGTCCCCATTTCAGTACCCATAAGCGTGGAACAGGCTTTTAGGCAGGATTTTTTTTTAGGGAGTCTAACTTTTTTGCAGGTGTCACTGTATGTGGCGAGGTGTAGCGGCGCGTTGAGCGCCGCTGGCACGAGTGTTTTAGGGGGTTCCGGGGGTACTCCCCCGGAAAATTTTGAAATTTCTAATGCTCTCAAATGCTATTTCCTTCATTTTGACAGCAAATTTTGAGCAATACAGCCAAGTGTTTTTGCCTTTGTTACAACATTCTTGTATCAATAGTATGAATAGGGTCCCTTTCAATGTACAAAGGAAGCTGCAAGTCTCAGGTACGACTGGAAGGTGGTATTTCTACTTTATGTCGTTGTGTTCAAAAGATATGGGCTGTCAAACACACTTTGACAGATTGTGACACCCTATAGGGTTGGTTGTCACAATGTTATTTCAATGGGGCGGTACAGGAACCGAAAATACATACATATTTTTGAGAATTATGTAAAAATGTTAAAGAAAATGTATTCAAAATACATGTAGGTATAACAGATTGGTAATACAATATCAACTTTGGGAACACCAAAACAAAATACACTGCAAACTGCGTATATTTTTAATGAATATTATTATTAAAATGGGTATATTTCTGGGATTTTTTGAGCTGGAGTTGCATATTAAGCATGACAAATTAGCTATAAAGCTTTCTGATCGCAGAATACTACATAAATAAAGCTTGTTGTAGCTGTGTTTGTCTCAGTCAGTAGTGCACCTATTGCAATTGCATTACATGTGACAACCAACCCCGAACACAGTGTGACAACCAACCCCGGCTGACCAGTTTTGCTTTCAAAGCCGCTAGCGTCCAAAGATTTAGTATAACAAAGAAAAAAAACACACAGGAAATATGGCTAAGTCTTCAAACATTATAATGGTATAATCCCAGCATCCTTTAGAACGTGTCGTATTTGATTATTGTTTAGCCTACTAGAAATACTACCCGCCGGCTCGACTACCACACTCTCCACTACGTAGCCTGTAATGTTGGGAAAATCTGCATGAAAATGTGTTATTTACTGTTAAAAGGATTTATTCGGGATAAATAACATGTCAGGTAAGGCCGGTTTTCTATAGACTACATTCCACATTTAGCTGCGGCAATATAGTCTACGGCTATATTGTCTGGATATTTATGCCAGTGTCTCCTAGGCATACATCTTTTCCCCCTCTGCTCTGGGAACGCATATTACAAGTGCTTTGTACACCAAATTTATTTAATAACCCATTTATTTATAACGAGGGCTCTCACAACTTTGAAATTAGTGCAGCCATAGAAACGCGTGTTTCTGTAGCTCTGCGGCGGGTGCCTATATTTTGTACTCTGGGCTCGTGCTGTTGCTATGGTAACCCTGGGCGTCTTCGGGAAAGACAGCTGTCAAAGCGAGACTTCTGAAATTTCCAAAATGGCAGTGTCAACAAAGCTTGTAGATCCTCGGAAAGCTCAGACTCGGCGATTTTTTAACATATTCAGCTAAGTTACCGGACATAACACGGGCGGAAATATTAGGGCGTCTTTAGGGCGTCGTACTAAAAAGTAGGGCGTCCAATTTCTTGTTTTTTTTCAGTACAGGGCGTCGAAAAGACGCCCAGACGCCCCTCTGTCTAAAAGCCTGGCGTGGAATCACTCAAATACGAAGGAAATATCAAACTAATAAATATCGGCGGTCAGCGAGCACCTTGGTGCGATCAGCTGTTCGTTTAGCGACAGAATGATGGAACGGTCCGTGTACGCTCAAAGGTAAAACCTGCGCTCGCACACACGGACTTCCTCTTTCTGCTTGACTGAGCGAGTTCATGCACATTATTTGCTTTAATCCCCTCAAATTAAATAACTTCCCAACCACAGAACAGAATGGCCGGGTATTTTGAGAGATATTACAGAAACAAACGTCTCACAGTGAGCACATTTCAAAGGAAACCACGTTTCACAGATTTTACGAAATCGAAAGGCCGTCTCACTTTACCTCTCTCTCATACAAACGCGGGACGGAGGGCAAATACAGCGAACGAATGAATGAATGGTATTTAGACCTGATGAGTCGATCAGTAGAGTGGGCGGGGTCGTGCATGTACAGATACAAATAATTACAAATACCAAAAAAAAAACCTTTAAATTCATTAATTCTATGTACAAGTTGTCTGTGTGGAGTTACAGCTACAGCAGGATCAAAGTTTATTCTGCTAACATCAAAACTTCGCGAGTAAACGCTCAAGTTTGTTTAAGTTATTGGCTGTTGATTCCTTGCTCGTTCCACGCCGTCGCTCCTCTGTATCGTATCGCGTTCCGAGTATAGTCCGTTTCTGGACTTGGAAGAATTACGTCTCCAGTTCTTCTACTTTCACGGCTTGAATTCCCGTGTGGAAATAAACGCTTCAATTCTGTAACGCTATATGAAGCTTGAGGGGTTTGGAGAGACCGCGCGAGAGAAAGAAAAACAAAAGCTGTGGTTACATAACCAGGCTGAAGTGACTCAAATCTGATTCTTTGTCTTCCTGTGACACAGATTGGATGTCTTCAGGGCTGCGTGGAGGCAGAAATCTGATCACTTTCATATACGTGTTCCTGGATCAGATACACGTCTGAATCACGGCTGTGCGACAGGAAGGAGGTCAGATCAGCCTGCGTGTGGCTTTCTGTCCGTACGCCGTCATCTACAGCGCAGTGGAACGACAGTCCGGCTCCCCTCCCCCTCCTCCATCTGATGAGCCGTTTGTCCTCCAGAACAAAAATGTGATGCATACACAGATGTCCACAAGCACCAGCGACCGGTGGTTTTCTCCACCTACACAGCTGGTCTGCGCCGGTTACTCAATCCCAGAAAAAGTTGTGGGCGGTAAAGAGACAAAAATCTTCACAGACAAAAATCCCAGAAGAGAAAAAAACAAAAACTGATTTTCAAATGTCTGAGCGATTCATATCCTCTTTGCTGCAAATCCAATTATTCCACCACAAAATTGTCTTCGATTCAGATCTAGCGACACCGGAAGTGACGCCGTATTTGTTGATCGATTCTCATGCTCTGATTGGCTGAGCCGGACCACATGACCACACCGTATCGTATGTGGTTATGTTACAGATTCAGGCAGCGTACTACAGAGAGGAACTGAGAAACCCCGCATACATATTCAGCAAGTATTTTACAGGGAAACGGTTCGTAACTTATTCGCAGAGAATACACCAGAAAGCATGTAAATTTAAAAGAGAACTGAAGGCAAATTTATCATCAAAACTCTGTCATTTTATTAAATATCGGAATGCATGTTTGATGGCTATTCTGTCGCTGCTACAGCGAGTTATGAGTGTGAAATACGCTCTGTAATATATCAGTCCATATGGCAAAGCAACGGCTATAAACGAGATTCGTTGAGACCTGTGCGAGACATCGTAGGACTACAGCGGAAATCAATCAAAGTGACCGACATCCACTAACGTTCCCTGTGTCTGAAATCACTCACTCGTTCACTCCTCCCTACTCCCTATATAGGGAATTACTCTATAGAGGACTATACAGCGAGCTCATTGGTAAAATGAAACCCCTCTTTCGGACACTCGTCCGTCGCGCTGGTATTTACGTCATTACTGTCGTACAATTAAAGCGTGCCAGATCAGTCGGCTGCTGGGTTTCAAAATAATAAATCCATGCGTGTGTTTCTGTGATAAATCCATATGATACTGAGCGCATTTCCCACATTAATCAATACAAAGCACCTGCAGCTTTCACTTCTTTACATCAAGCCTCAACACTTTCTTTCTTCTTCGCCGCTGACTTTTATTAAATCACATTTCACACTTTTAATTTGATTTCTTTCAGCGTGACCGCAATGCATGATGGGATATACTGCTTTAGTTAGTGACCATCGGTGTTCACTAGTTTCCGTGATGCATTGTGGGATACTTTGAGTGCACTATATAGGGTGGAAATAATCCTCACTAAGGTTTTGGACAGCACTACAAAATGGCGTCCGCGCTATATAGTGAGTCGGGAGCGATTTCGGACACAGCGGTGGTCAAAAGACGCGCGCGCGCCCTCTTTCGAATGCTGATGTAATCAAGCCGGAAGTTGTATTTGTTTTGATAACGATCAGGAAAGTTTGAAAAAAGTCGGCAGTAATAGTCATTTAAATTCGTTTTTGTGCAATACTTCGTTTGGAAAACAGTTTTCAAAATGGCGGCACTGACACCTGGCTGACGCATCACGATTCGAAGTCTTGCACAAGTCTCGTGAAGATCGCGCGGATAAGCGACGCCTGCCGTGGACCAAACCAACTAAATTCAACACGGATAAAAACCGAATAGGCCGATAAGTATCAGATTTAATTGCTATTAGCTGCCAATACGAGTCACGATATACAGTAAGGGTACTAAAACCCAAAACGTAACTGAATAACGTTAATTAAGAAATAAAGCAAGTTTAAAAATGACTTCAGTTCCCATTTAAAAGTTTTCTGGGGCGGTGGCATGCCCCCAGACCCCATTAGCCTTAGCACATTACCGTTAGCTGACTACTTCAGATTTTCTGGAGAAACCTGCGTACATTAGCTACTAGTGCGTCTATTTAGTCGGTTTTTATACCAGTTGTCTGACAAATGAGGGGATTTTTTTGTTGTGGGATGGGGGATGGTGATGATGCAGTTGATTAATGAAAAAACATCTTTGTGCATGTGCGTGCCCTTTTGGAAGACGGAGGAGTTCAAGATGTACTTAGATACAGATCGCTTGTAATTAAGGTATTAGGCAGAGACCCGTCCACCCGTAAATTTGACGGGCAATTGCCGATTTCAACGGGCAAGTATACACACAGACGGATACTGAAACGGACGATAATGCCGAAAATTTTCGCACATGAATACTCCCACATGTCATCCGATAAATCCAGTTATGTTCCGCCCACACACGGACTGGCCATCGGGAGTAGCGGGAGTTTTCCCGGTGGGCTGGTGGTTCAGTGTGGGCCGGCGGAGAAAAAAAAAAAAAAAAAAAAACAGTTGCGCGCTGGCCTTTAATATGATAAGCAATGTTAACAGTTTCTTTAACAAACTGTTATCATATTAAAGGCCAGCGCGCAACTGTTTTTTTTTTTTCTCCGCTGGCCCACACTGAACCACCGGCCCACTGGGAAAACTCCCGCTACTCCCGATGGCCAGTCCGTGTGTGGTTCCGCCATCATTTACAAATCGTAAGAAACACAGTTTAATACGAAAAATACTGAAAACTTGAAATGAAAAATCAGAATATTTCATCGTTTCCGCCATTTTGGCCCGCACTGAATCTTGTAACATGCGGACTGAATAAATCGCGAATTCTGATTGGTCGAAAATTGCCAAACACCCTGCGTTGTAGTTTCCTCTTTCTTGGCGGGAGAACCGCATTTTTTTTTGCTGACTCACTCTTCTGGATCAAGATGAATCCCAACAAACGCCCCAAATTGAATGTGACAAAAACTGATTCGTTTTTCCACAAAAAGACAGAAAAGGTATGTGTGATACATTGATTAACAAGGGGGGTTCATTGGGGTATGGTAAAATAGAATACTGTTGTTGTTTTTTTTTATTAAATACTGTAACTAGATCAAAAGATTATATACAATTCATTGTTGTTTATTTTCTTTTCACTTTTGTTACCAAATCAAACACCATACATACATCTGATACATTCAGGAGTGAAACTGAAAAAAATACAAAGTAAAAATATGCAATATTTCTGATCAAAAATTACACGCCATTTCACCCTGAAAATGTCCTAGAATGCAGGAAATGAAGTCTAAATTTCAAAAATTTTCTGGGGGGGCATGCCCCCAGACCCCCCTAGAGGGACTTCGCGCCTGCGGCGCTCGTCTTCGCACCTGCGGCGCTTATCAGGATTATATAAAATATTATTTTTGACTGGTAAATTTCTTTTTCTGCCTAATACCCTACTTGTAATTATTAACATCAAGATGGGCAAGTCCGATCTGAGCCAAAAAAAAAAAATCAGAATTGAACAACGAGACTCGTAATATGAATGCGGCCATGTTTACAGACAGACAAATATAGACAGAAGTACAAAAAGAACAGAGAGAGAGAAGTAAAAATACCAAAGAAAGAAAAAAAGATCAAAAATAGAAACAAAAACAAAGACAGACAGAAGTCCATGTTGGGTGTAAATCTGAACACGGACGCCAATATGTGGCGCGTTAATGAGAGCAACACTGTCCATGTGTAAATAAATGAATGGCGCAAACGTGCGGAGTTTATTTTACAGTTAAACTGAAACGCTCAAGAAACTAAAATAAATCACATGAAATCAGCTGCTTCCCATCAGGTTCAAAACAAACAGCTTTATTACAAAGATTCTGAGATCTGTGATGCATCGGAAAGACGTATCGCGACGTTATACATCAAGTGATCATATCGCTCCACCTTAATCAGGCCGTCATCGTGGAAACAAGGAAGAGATTTGTGCAGAACTGAGAACCACAACGGGTCCAAATCAAAGTTCTCGAAGAGCACAGATAACAGCAAGCTGTGTGTGTGTGTGTGTGTGGGTGTGTGTGTGTAAGTAAAAAAAACTGGGCCATTAGGCCATGAACAAATCCCTGAACTTTGGACGAGCAGCTGCTTTGAAGCAGAGCTCCGAGCCAGAGTTTTACACAGTGTCAAATTTCAGCAGTGTACAAACTCTTTCACCAGAAATTTTTTGCTCGACAAGCAGAATGAACCCAAATCCTGCACGGAATTAAAAAAACCGTGGCTAAATGAACCCAGCTGGGCTCCGTAGGCCGAACGGAGAGATTCCCGTGTCACATTTGGAGATTCAGATCATCAGTTTCACCTCGTTCGTGCTGAACGAATCACTGCGTGTGTAGATACAGTCCTGGAGATCAATTCATTTCAGCGAGCACTGAGCCATGCGCTCCTCCTTTCCTTTGCTCGAGTCTGCTCATCTCATGCTCTACGTCTAAAAAAAAAAAAAAAAAAAACACGCCCTTTTATCACCACCACGAACCTCCGTATCAGGATCGACGAGTTCCAAACTCGTACACTGACGAGGAACAAATCGTCTTGGTGGATCTTCAGCAGAAATGTTGTTGAACAGGCGGAGTAGTAGTCTTCCTGACTGAAATTTCCTCACTAGGTGTTTGGTATGTAAACACGTGAATGTTTTAGTAACTCAAGTCACAAAGATAAATATTTAGCGAAAAGCTTACAGGCTTTAGAAACCCGTTCATTCCCCCCCGTCCTTAAACGCATGTACCTCGTTCTATTCTTTAAAAGTTGAAAATGTATGAAATCAGGAAAACTGAGATGACCTCCCTCCCGTCGCACCACCAAAACTAGACCCTACTCTGACCACCTGTGAGGAATAACACACTCCGTGTCACGCTGTTAAAGGAAAATAACCAGCGACAGACCGGTAATGCAATGAGGCGGAGTTACGATCACCACCCTGAAGCCGAGTCGTTTCCTGAAAAAGCACGTCTCTGATTGTTCTATTCCTCTTACGCCACAGTAACGAAGAACACCACATCGTAGTTTTTCTCTGTTTATAGCTACACGTAGCTTTCACTGAAATGAGTTAAAAAGACTCTTCTTGCTTTCGTTATAGTAGCTATAAACAAAAACTCCTGAAGATTTTCTCGTAGCAAAAAACATACTGACTGTTACAAAGCGCGGACACTCGAGACTCCTTCATTAAACGCCCCATATCCACAAATTATACTACGCGTTTTTACGTTGTTTTTTTTTTATTAGGTTTCGATTACGTGGTGCGTCTGCTATACAAACACTCATCATTCTGGTCAAGTCTTCACTGACCACCTTTTACTTCATGACTAAACTGGAATGACGATGTCCATAAACGAAGAAATATTTAACAAGGAAAATTCCGGCGAGATTTCTGTTCATTAGGCCCTGATGAGTAAACCAGACAACCGAGTTTACTAAAGGGAATTTTTACAGCCTAGAGAAATATCCTTCAGCAAAATCCATTACAGTAGCTTCGTTACGTTACCGTCCCTGTTTCACATTCCTGACCGGAGTTGGGAAGTGATGGGAATCCGGCCCATTAGGCTTGGGAACGGCTTTCACAACACTCCTGGCCAGGCTTGTAGTACTCGAGTCCGATTCGAGTCATTTGGTAAGACTCCACCCAGAGAAGGAAGTGACACGCTAAGTTCATCGTGCTGTTGACAGTGGGCGGGGCTTGCTGAGCGATGAACAAGCTTTTTATCTGTAGCCTACGAACTAAAATGGGGCAGTCGAGCAGGAACGTTAGTCCAACGCAGCAGCAGAGACGCTTTCACATAAACACAGCAACAGACACCGTCAAATGGTCCGGATGGAGCCTTGTTCTCGGACTCGACTCGAAATTTTCTTTAATGACTCGGACTTGAACACTGGGGACTCGAGCCTGGACTTGGACTCGACTACAACACTGACTCCTGGATACTAACAGGTCTACGAGTCAGGACACACGGCGTAGGTTGCTTCATTCAAAACATCTTTATCTGAAAGTACTCATCACAGTGTAGAAGACGCCGTCTTCACGCAGTAACTCACTCGCAGATCACCAAGAGAGTCGGCGCTAACGCCACATAACTCCTGCATTGCAACACCACCGATTGTGTCCCATAAATTAATTTAATCAAATAAATAAATAAATAAATAAATAAATCAAACAAACATCTAGCAGTATCCCTTGCGTCAGGTCAATCAATCATCGCCAATCTTAAAGTTACAGAGCACATTTTACAACGAAACTGTCTTAGAAAATTATGAACAAAACTTTGGCAAAAATTAAAACAAAACCAAAAATAAGATCAAAATGTCACTTAGACCAACTACAATTTACAGAAAACAATTAACGCCAAAATTACATTTAAAATTCATGTCAAGATTAACACCGTACACAAGTCCCTGTGGAAGCGGTTTATCTAGCTGGTTTTTCCAGCGCGAACTGTGACATCAGTGGGTGTGTCATTAGTCTGGAGAAGCAGCAAAGCACAGCAATGGAGAACGTAACGGAAAAGACGACATCTTCAGGGAAAAAAAAAAAACCCGGATCAAAAACCAAATACCTGCACTAACAGAAGGAAAGCTCGGAGGTCACCAATGAGCATTGCCATCTTGCGACTACCGTTTACTCCTGTTGTGAATTGTGCCACGCACTTTGTTTAGGACACATCCTTAATTACAAGAGTTCCATTCAAAACTGCTGAAAACGTGGGCTGGTTTGCTTTGCACCAAGGTTCAAACAACCCCGAATGGAACTGGTCCAAGAACCGGTTCCCTATTGGTTGGAAAAGGGGGTAACCGAGGGTGAGAATACACGAGGGTTCTTTTCAAACCAACTGAACCATCCCAACAAAAGCAACCACCTTCTTCCCTGTATGTTCAGGGTCACCACAGAGGACCTGTTCCACACATAGGTTTGGCATAGGTTTTACACCGGATGCTCTTCCTGACGCAACCCTCCCTGATCTATCTGGGCTTGGGAGCAGCACCAAGTCTTGTACAACCCCAGTGGCTGGGTATTTTACCGAACATGCACGTCTTTGGACCATGGGGGAAACCAGAGCACCCGGAGGGAACCCACACAGACACGGGGAGAGCATGCAAACTCCACACAGAAAGGCCCTCGTCAGCCACGAGGTTCAAGGTGTGAGGCGACAGTGCCAACCACTACACCACCGTGCCGCCACAAACAACAAAGCAACCTTACACACCATGAAATAATTTGGGAGGCTAATCGTTTGAGATCAAAGCGAAACTGGGAGCAACTGGACTCAAAAACAGTCAGAAGGTGCATCACTTCAGGAAGATTTCCGATCTCGGACTTGACGAGACCATCTTGAGTTCTTGAGTAGAAATTACAAGTTAAGGGAGGTGTGTGTGTGTTACTTGTCAAAGTTCAGGAATCATGAATTGCATCATCTATAGATAGTTTTCACATGACGTCACAGAGTCGGGGATTCCCTAGTGGCAGCCATCTTGGGGGTCCAGCTTACCGCACAGGTGACTGAGCACACATTGTAACGCGCGAGTATAAAGTCTTCAAAAGAACCCAAGCAGGCTATTTAAAGCTAGCAATGGTGCACATCTGTTGTATTCACAGCTGTCGTAATAGGTCAGATGATGAAGTCAAGCGGAGCTTTTATGGAATTCCCACTGTACGGGAGCACGAAGGCGAGCAAACAAACTCAGCATACAAAGGAGAAATCTATGGCTTGTGAGAATCAACCGCAAGGATTATCAGCCTTCCAAACACAGCAAAGTCTGCTCCGATCATTTTATCAGTGGTAAGTTGTTTAAATAAACAATCAATTGTGTTTAAGTTTGTTTTTGGAAACCAAAACATCATGTGAACAATCTCTGGAGAATGCCTAACTGGAACCACTGAGTGTACGTTTACATTGTAATGCACACTTAATATCGCTCGTTTGTCACGTTTCTATTTGAAACTTGTCACTTCACTCACGCAAGGGTCATTTTTGAAAAAAACAGTTTAGGTCTATTCTGTATGATTTGATTTGTGTTTGGGATGCAAACAGCGTGCCTTTTGGCGGATGCCGCCTTTTTCACGGCTGAATCGCGCAGATCCAATTTTTTTTTGGGGGGGGGGGGGGGGGGGGGTTGGAGTGTCTGATTATAATTTCAAAGTAAATTCTGTATTAAAGTTACTAAATAAGCAAATCCGTTACAGTCCATGAAACAGGAAGTATAAGGATGAGAAAAAAAAACAGTTTAAATCGGGAAGCTGCGCAAATGTGCGCAGCTTCCCAATTTAAACAGTTTTTTTTCTCATCCTTATACTTCCTGTTTCATGAACTAACGGATTTGCTTATTTAGTAACTTTAATACAGAATTTACTTTGAAATTATAATCAGACACTCCAACACCCCCCCCCCCCCAAAAAAAAAATTGGATCTGCGCGATTCAGCCGTGAAAAAGGCGGCATCCGCCAAAAGGCACGCTGTGAATATATAAAAGTTGTATATATCAGACAGCCTTTAAAGTTTGATGAAGTCAGTTTCAGGCTTTGGAGCAGGCTTTGGAAGTTTCAGGCTTTGGCAGCCCTGCATAGTCACTTGAAAATGCATCTTTGTCCACTTCGTAGGGGTCAATTCCTCCAATCAAGGCCAGTTTGGCTGCATACCGTTATCGTGAGATGTCGTCTAAGGTATCTATATACTTTCGTTTGCTTGATTTTGCCGACATTGATCTTTATTTTAGAAAACTGACTATATAACTTCATAAATTCGTCCGAGATAACGTAGCCGGTAGTGGCGATGGTCCGTTTTGTTTGACCCCCAAGATGGTGGCTGGGGGCGTTCCCCGGAATGCCGTGACGTCAGTGAAAACTATCTACTGGAACACGGCGTTAAAGTCACAGCTTTACTTCTCTAAAGCACCGACACCGGAGACGCCGTCCAGGATCACATCTTTCAAAAAACGTCACGAAAAAGATGTTAGTTGAGTGAGGAGATTGATCCAGGTGCACACACCGAGATAGCAGGATGAAAGCAAAGCGCACATCTGTAAATATCAGCATGCGCAGTCAGTGCTGAATCTCTCTCTGAAGAGTTGACGATAATATTAGTTGATTATCATCATGTTACATCAGCGCACACACGCTTTGAAATCCGAACTGCAGCTCGTCTCATCCTTAAAATCAGGAAGGAAAAAGAACGAGCACTATCACAATATTAAAACGATACCTGCGAGGTAATGGAGATGTGATCTGCATACGGGAGAGCAGACTGTTCAGCCATCGCACGCTGATCTCTACCACATGCCTGAAACATTCCCAGCTGAGCCTCTTTACTCACAAGCGCCCATTTCATTACACAAAATACAGACACATTTAAACAAGGAAAAGGGTGTGTGTGCACGCACGCATACATCAGCCATTCGGAATGGGCTGAATAATAAATACCGAGGAAATACAGGGCGAGTTATGAATTTGATTCATTCAGTCTCACACTGAACTGTAATTCCCCCTGACAGAGTCTGAAACACCGCACCATTTCCATAATCCGGCACTAAACTGCCCCCGAGAACCATCCCAGCATGCTTTGCTTTTCAGCTCTGAACTGAAGACGTTTCTTAAAAACACTCAGCGTCGAGCTAATCTGGGAAAATCAACAACAAGGTGGCGCGATGATGAGGATACCTTGATTTCCTTTGATACCACAGCAACTTGCCAATGATTACATGTTTTATTGGTTTATAGCTACATTAGTTTCATGGACGTTTCACAACATTTAATTAGTCCCTGCTCCCGCTTGGGTTATAGCAGCTATAAACAGTCTTTCCTTCATCAACCTCGCTTTTTTCTCTCTCGACATACCCAAAAAAAAAAAAAGCCACAGCTTGTCATGTTAGGGAGAAACTGCAAATGAAAGCGCTCCTAAACCTGGGATTTGCAGCTGCACGACTATCAAAGCTCCTCCCATTAAAAAAAAAAAAAAAAAAAAAAAAAACAAACTTATTCCACCCCTTCTGACTCATTAGAATGCAGAACTGAACATCAATTATGTAAACCTACATGTTTTGAGTGACAATGTTTACATACACTATAAACTACCCCAGCTACGCAGTTTACCCCAGATAGTGCGAAAGGTGGCCACGCTTGCGTAAACATCGTACTGCATTAATTACGCTGAGGGAATTGTGTGCGCTAATACGCTCGCAGCGTTACAGATTAAACTCAAATGTTATGATCCACAATATTCCCATAATAACCCTCCGTTCACACCAAGAGCGATGATTCAAAGTGATCAGAAGTGTCCAATCCTCGATAACAGAGATCGGCAGAAGGAGGAGGGGCCGCAGCAGTTATAGCTTTATGCAAATCAGAGGGAGGGACAGGAAACGGGGGAGAGTGTGGGGGCAATGGATGGGGGTTCGGGAAAAAAACGCGTCCCCCTACTCTCCGCTCCTAAAAGCGCGCGTCCCCCTACTCTCCGCTCCTAAAAGCGCGCGTCCCCCTACTCTCCGCTCCTAAAAGCGCGCGTCCCCCTACTCTCCGCTCCTAAAAGCGCGCGTCCCCCTACTCTCCGCTCCTAAAAGCGCGCGTCCCCCTACTCTCCGCTCCTAAAAGCGCGCGTCCCCCTACTCTCCGCTCCTAAAAGCGCGCGTCCCCCTACTCTCCGCTCCTAAAAGCGCGCGTCCCCCTACTCTCCGCTCCTAAAAGCGCGCGTCCCCCTACTCTCCGCTCCTAAAAGCGCGCGTCCCCCTACTCTCCGCTCCTAAAAGCGCGCGTCCCCCTACTCTCCGCTCCTAAAAGCGCGCGTCCCCCTACTCTCCGCTCCTAAAAGCGCGCGTCCCCCTACTCTCCGCTCCTAAAAGCGCGCGTCCCCCTACTCTCCGCTCCTAAAAGCGCGCGTCCCCCTACTCTCCGCTCCTAAAAGCGCGCGTCCCCCTACTCTCCGCTCCTAAAAGCGCGCGTCCCCCTACTCTCCGCTCCTAAAAGCGCGCGTCCCCCTACTCTCCGCTCCTAAAAGCGCGCGTCCCCCTACTCTCCGCTCCTAAAAGCGCGCGTCCCTACTCTCCGCTCCTAAAAGCGCGCGTCCCTACTCTCCGCTCCTAAAAGCGCGCGTCCCTACTCTCCGCTCCTAAAAGCGCGCGTCCCTACTCTCCGCTCCTAAAAGCGCGCGTCCCTACTCTCCGCTCCTAAAAGCGCGCGTCCCTACTCTCCGCTCCTAAAAGCGCGCGTCCCTACTCTCCGCTCCTAAAAGCGCGCGTCCCTACTCTCCGCTCCTAAAAGCGCGCGTCCCTACTCTCCGCTCCTAAAAGCGCGCGTCCCTACTCTCCGCTCCTAAAAGCGCGCGTCCCCCTACTCTCCGCTCCTAAAAGCGCGCGTCCCTACTCTCCGCTCCTAAAAGCGCGCGTCCCTACTCTCCGCTCCTAAAAGCGCGCGTCCCTACTCTCCGCTCCTAAAAGCGCGCGTCCCTACTCTCCGCTCCTAAAAGCGCGCGTCCCTACTCTCCGCTCCTAAAAGCGCGCGTCCCTACTCTCCGCTCCTAAAAGCGCGCGTCCCTACTCTCCGCTCCTAAAAGCGCGCGTCCCTACTCTCCGCTCCTAAAAGCGCGCGTCCCTACTCTCCGCTCCTAAAAGCGCGCGTCCCTACTCTCCGCTCCTAAAAGCGCGCGTCCCTACTCTCCGCTCCTAAAAGCGCGCGTCCCTACTCTCCGCTCCTAAAAGCGCGCGTCCCTACTCTCCGCTCCTAAAAGCGCGCGTCCCTACTCTCCGCTCCTAAAAGCGCGCGTCCCTACTCTCCGCTCCTAAAAGCGCGCGTCCCTACTCTCCGCTCCTAAAAGCGCGTCCCTACTCTCCGCTCCTAAAAGCGCGTCCCTACTCTCCGCTCCTAAAAAGCGCGTCCCTACTCTCCGCTCCTAAAAAGCGCGTCCCTACTCTCCGCTCCTAAAAAGCGCGTCCCTACTCTCCGCTCCTAAAAAGCGCGTCCCTACTCTCCGCTCCTAAAAAGCGCGTCCCTACTCTCCGCTCCTAAAAAACGCGTCCCTACTCTCCGCTCCTAAAAAACGCGTCCCTACTCTCCGCTCCTAAAAAACGCGTCCCTACTCTCCGCTCCTAAAAAACGCGTCCCTACTCTCCGCTCCTAAAAAATGCGTCCCTACTCTCCGCTCCTAAAAAATGCGTCCCTACTCTCCGCTCCTAAAAAATGCGTCCCTACTCTCCGCTCCTAAAAAATGCGTCCCTACTCTCCGCTCCTAAAAAATGCGTCCCTACTCTCCGCTCCTAAAAAATGCGTCCCTACTCTCCGCTCCTAAAAAATGCGTCCCTACTCTCCGCTCCTAAAAAATGCGTCCCTACTCTCCGCTCCTAAAAAATGCGTCCCTACTCTCCGCTCCTAAAAAATGCGTCCCTACTCTCCGCTCCTAAAAAATGCGTCCCTACTCTCCGCTCCTAAAAAATGCGTCCCTACTCTCCGCTCCTAAAAAATGCGTCCCTACTCTCCGCTCCTAAAAAATGTGTCCCTACTCTCAGCTCCTAAAAGCGTGTCCCTACTCTCAGCTCCTAAAAGCGTGTCCCTACTCTCAGCTCCTAAAAGCGTGTCCCTACTCTCAGCTCCTAAAAGCGTGTCCCTACTCTCAGCTCCTAAAAGCGTGTCCCTACTCTCAGCTCCTAAAAGCGTGTCCCTACTCTCAGCTCCTAAAAGCGTGTCCCTACTCTCAGCTCCTAAAAGCGTGTCCCTACTCTCAGCTCCTAAAAGCGTGTCCCTACTCTCAGCTCCTAAAAGCGTGTCCCTACTCTCAGCTCCTAAAAGCGTGTCCCTACTCTCAGCTCCTAAAAGCGTGTCCCTACTCTCAGCTCCTAAAAGCGTGTCCCTACTCTCAGCTCCTAAAAGCGTGTCCCTACTCTCAGCTCCTAAAAGCGTGTCCCTACTCTCAGCTCCTAAAAGCGTGTCCCTACTCTCAGCTCCTAAAAGCGTGTCCCTACTCTCAGCTCCTAAAAGCGTGTCCCTACTCTCAGCTCCTAAAAGCGTGTCCCTACTCTCAGCTCCTAAAAGCGTGTCCCTACTCTCAGCTCCTAAAAGCGTGTCCCTACTCTCAGCTCCTAAAAGCGTGTCCCTACTCTCAGCTCCTAAAAGCGTGTCCCTACTCTCAGCTCCTAAAAGCGTGTCCCTACTCTCAGCTCCTAAAAGCGTGTCCCTACTCTCAGCTCCTAAAAGCGTGTCCCTACTCTCAGCTCCTAAAAGCGTGTCCCTACTCTCAGCTCCTAAAAGCGTGTCCCTACTCTCAGCTCCTAAAAGCGTGTCCCTACTCTCAGCTCCTAAAAGCGTGTCCCTACTCTCAGCTCCTAAAAGCGTGTCCCTACTCTCAGCTCCTAAAAGCGTGTCCCTACTCTCAGCTCCTAAAAATGTGTCCCTACTCTCAGCTCCTAAAAATGTGTCCCTACTCTCAGCTCCTAAAAATGTGTCCCTACTCTCAGCTCCTAAAAATGTGTCCCTACTCTCAGCTCCTAAAAATGTGTCCCTACTCTCAGCTCCTAAAAATGTGTCCCTACTCTCAGCTCCTAAAAATGTGTCCCTACTCTCAGCTCCTAAAAATGTGTCTCCCTACTCTCAGCTCCAAAAAACGTGTCTCCGGCTCAAAAAATTTGTCCCTACTCTCAGCTCCTATAGTGGTTCTTTCCTTGTCGTGTTTGATTTACCCAAAATAAAATCATTCTGGTGGGAATTTTTTTTTTGTCTTCAATAGAGAAGTCAGTGATCTGATTTTGAGCAGACACTTTGGTTCATTATGACAAAGCCAGTGATTATTACTCACAAACTATTTCCCTGGAGGGTTTATCATTTACTTTTTAGAGGGTGGTTTTGTATACACACTGAATCTAGCATTAGTGGTTGTGTGTGTGTGGACATCGCACTAGCAAGGTACTACCAGGCAAACCATCTTAGCAAGTGAAAACATCTTTAATCTAGTCGAATTTATCTGGAAATTTCTATTATTTAACTACAATTAACCAGAAACCTATTTCTAGATGTTTCAAACTTGACTTTTTCTTGTTCTATTGGCAGGTTTAGCCAAATTGTCCACCAACAGAATAAAACTATTTTTAGCTTTAATGTCTAGAAATAGCTTTCGATAATATGATATTCCACTTGTAATCTTGGACTAGGACGTGCTTGATAAATGTGACTGTATTCCACATACTTGCCAATACGTCATTTTCGCTAAAAATTGTGAAATTCCAGATACCTGCAGATGAACATGTGAAAAATTTCGTTGCCCCCTTTTGTGTAAAACATACACAACAGTTCCGTAGCATTTCGGTTCCTAGTTGAGCGCTCTTTCACCAAGGCCTCGCATAGTACACAGGTTGCACAGGAACTGAGTCTTCATGTTCCTATTTATTAACATTATTAATTATTACAAAGCAAAAGCAAGCTCCAAAACAAGGCAACAACCGAAAAACGCATCTTGGTAGCACTAGCTGGTTTGCCAACATCAGAACATCAGATTTACGCATCAATTAGCTGGAGAGTGCTGGCAAATAAACCAGTCCTGGCTTTATGGCTCATTTTTATGTCGGACCAGGTTCGTTTTTATTTTGCAAAATTGTAACAAAAGAATAAACATGCAATTAAATTCTTAGATTCCGTAACGGGCATGTTTTTGTCAGCAACCTGGCGTTAGATGGGCGGCACGGTGGTGTAGTGGCTAGCAAAAATCGCCTCACAGCAAGAAGGTTCCGGATTTGAACCCAGCGGCCGGCGAGGGCCTTTCCGTGTGGAGTTTGCATGTTCTCCCCGTGTCTGCGTGGGTTTCCCCCACAGTCCAAAGACATGCAGTTAGGTTGACGTGGAGCGGCCTTGGGCTGAGGTGCCCTTGAGCAAGGTACCGAACCCCTGACTGCTCCCCAGGCGCTCTGGTGTGGCTGCCCACTGCTCTGGGGGGGGTGCGCGCGCGCGTGTTCACTGCTTCAGATGGTTAAATGCAGAGGATGAATTTCACTGTGCTTGAAGTGTGCATGTGACGAATAAAGGTTCCTTCTAGATAGATATTGAGTATTGATGACGTACGCCCGGATCTCACTCGCTTTTTCCTTGAGTGGGTGAAGTCTTTACAAGCAGGGTGATTTGTTTATCCAGGGACTTGTCGGTGGAGGGGGGTACAGGAAACATAACTTTGGATACCTTGTGCAACTCGACAACTACACTGTCGAATCAGGCAAATTCTGTCACTGCACAAACCTCCAGCGCTTAAATTTCACTCACCGTCTCACCAACCTCCAGTCTTTCCCCATTTAAATTGCAATTTACTTCCTAAAATGGTGGCCTTTTAAATTGAAAAAAAAAGCTCCACAACGTTGTGGCAACTGAAAGTTTTATACAACACACACACACACACACACACACACACTGAAGGCTGCTCTCTTCAAACCTACATGCACCCAAAGAAAGAATCTGTGGAGGAGTGTGAGGAAGACAGAAAGGCCTGCAGTCAAACACCTTCCAGCATCTTATTCATAGAACATCCATTTCCCACTTCCAGCTCGATGGGCTTTGAAAGGCAGCGACAGGAATAATTACACACAATTCAGCAGCTGGCAGACGGATCCACAGTCTACAATCCGCGCTCAGGACAAATCAATAACAGGACGAAAACAAAGTCGACAATACAGCCGTTGATGATTTATTACGAGAACTAAGAAATATCAAAAAACGCTGCACGAGTTCCAGGTTATAAATGTGGAATAAGACACCTGGAGGGTGCGGGGTGCTGGTCTACTCCAGGAAAATAATCAACGATGAAGCGGAGCGGATTACTATTATCCAATAACGCCACTTACAATCGTTTTTTTTTTAAAATTAATCTAGCACAATCGGACATCGACGACATCATACTTGTCATACTTTTTATCCGTTTACAGTTACAGTCCACGTTAGGGAGCGTCTACGAGGTAGTATCGCGGGTATAAACCGCTGTCTTCATGCCTTCTAGTCGTTTCTGTTACCAAGTAATAAACTGATGACACTGGAGACTCCTTCCATAAATGCTAAACAAAAATCAATGACGACACACTTTTTAAAAATCTGTTCATCTGGAGCACTCGCTGTACAAGTCCCTGACGCTGCTATAGAAACGACGACATATTCGAACAAGTGCATTAATCCATCAGTCAACACCTACAGAGCAAGTGGAATCCAATCCAGATTTCTTTTTTTGGGGGGGAGGGGCGAGAGATAGAATTTCACATAAGATTTAGCTTTAAAAGGAAAAAAAAAAAAAAGGGGGTGTGGTGACATCATGCATAACACCACTGACATTGTATACACCTGTGATGGCGACGCCATTTGTCCACGACCTTTAGCACCAAACACACTAACCGGACACTTTATTAGGAACGCCCACACATGTACCTGCTGTGCTGTTTGATGCAGTTCTCTAAAATCAGCCGTTCCCTTGAGAGATAAAACTAATACTTACTTCAAACATCAGAACAGGGGAAACACATTATGATCTCAAAGCGTGACTCTTTCACTGTGGTATGGGTATTGGTTGGAGCCAGATGGACTGCTGGTTTGAGTATTTCAGAAACTGCTGATCTCCCGGGGTTTCCACACACAACAGCGTCTCGAGTCGGACAGAATGGTGCGAAAAACAAAAAAACGTCGAGCGAGCGACGGCTCTGTGGGTGGAAAGCAAACAAAACGCCTTGTTGATGAGAAGTCAGAGGAAAACGGACAGATCGGTTCGAGCTTTTTTTTTCTTCGCCAGGAAGGATATAATAACCTCATATAATCGTTCTTGACAACCGTGGTGAGCAGAAAAGCATCTCAGCATGCAACAGAAAACAGAACACGTCGAGCTCCAAATCCTGCCATGAACAGGAATCAGAATCAAGAACAGGAATCTTAGAATCAAGAACAGGTTCCTATTAAAGTGGCCGTGAGCATGTGTGTTTGTTTTTTTTTTTTTTTTAATTATATATATTACCTCAACTGAAAAGCAAATCCGATTTATTTGAAAAGTCTTGCGAGGACAGCGATACAGAAGTGAAAATAATAAACCCCTCTGGGACGCCATCATTTAAAAATCCTGTACAGAGTTTACAAATCATACTTTCAGACCAAAACCAACACATCGTGAAGGCGGCGTTCCAAGACGGTTTGAGCGCACCACCCTGAGAGAAATTACAACACTGACCTGTTACATAACATCCTGCCAAGATCTGAGGAGCTTTAAACAAGAGCAACACGGCAAACCGAGAACCTCTCCGTTTCACGTGAATCACAATCACACAAGACCGTGTGAGAGAGTACGCCGCTGTTTTAGGGCGTGACCTGGCTGTAGAAGTTAGTTAGAGAGGTTTTGGGGAGGGGGGGGTTGAGATACCAGTCGAATGTGTAAAAAAAAAAAAAAAAAGAGTAATAAGCAACATTCAATGTTCGTTCAAAGTCAAATAAATATGAACGAGGTAAAGCTTAAAGGTTGAGAGATCGACACGAGGCCGATTAACTGACCTCCGGATATTGAGTTCAGCTTGGAGCTGAGGCCTAAAAGAAAAGAGAAAAAAAAAAACACGACAAACTGTAGTATGTAACAAAACACACAGGCCTGTTTTAGCAACAGCTTCAGAAACGAGAAATAACCCAAGGAAAGGAAACTTTTTGCTCTTATTTTAACCTGCCAAACTGTGAAGGCGAAAAAACTAATCAGACGCAAAACATGTTTAAGTTCAGATGGTGATCAGATAAAGCAAAACGGACACGCCATCTGAAGCCCACGAGGGCAACGCTGTGCAGCGACGTAAACACAACGTCCAAACGACGTTTCAAAAGCGTTTCTGGTGGCCGTTCAGGAAAGAAAAGCTTTACGTTTCACCTCGAGAAAGGGCTCGCGTCTGAAACAAGGATGTGCAAACAACGTTAAGACGTTATAGCATGGAAAAGTACAGAGTGTGTAACACTAACCACAGGTGGAGCTGGGAGCTGATGTGTGCTGTTTAAAACAGGACAAAAACACACAAGGTTACACTCGTATACAAACGCACACGCACATGGGGATGGAATTTATACACACACACACGTCTATTTAATCGAGTTTAATCGGGTCACTCGGTCCTGTTTGAACATCAGCAGAAAAACGGCCAAGGAGCAAAATTAAGGGGAAAAAAATATGAAAAATTACGTAACAGCCTGTTTCAACTCAGCATCGTTCGGGAGGAAAAAAATTACATCATTTATAAAATATATAACCAAAATGTCCGACTGATTGCAACACACACACACACCAGGGACGTGTTCAAAATAAAATGATCTGAAGCCGTCTCGAGGATGGACTGGAATGCATCATGAGCTCGAAAACTGGGTAAAAAAAAAAAAAGGCACACGAATATAAATATATATTAATAATCGTCCAGAAGGCAGAACGTTGCGTCGACGTGCTCTGAATTAATGCTGGAGCAATAATAAATAAAATGATTCATAGATTTTTTTTTTTAACTCTATACATGACTCATACTGACCTTGTGTGTCATTTTAAATAAAGATTAAAGGTCAGGATTGGGGCCTGAGCAGCAGCACTGAGGGTGTGGAAGGGAAATAATCCCCGGGATGAAGAACACTGCTGGACTCAGGCAGGAGGGGAGAAACAGGAAAAACCTCATCAATAATAATAATAACAATAATAATAAGTGTTGTGATCCTAATAATAGCCTGCACACGGAGCCGGAGAGCTGGGGGTGAGAGCAGGGGCTGTGAGCCCTGGGTGGCGGGGAATAATCCTGGTGGTTATGAGTTTAATCCCCGCGGCTGATTTCGGACAAAAGCTCCGGTTTTTAAAGCCTCGACCTACTTTTGCGGTTCCGACTGCAACAAAACGGCAGAAAGCCCGGAGCCGCTCCGGCTCTGCGCCTTCACACGGACACCAAAAACCGCCATAAAGTTTTGGCCCCCTGTGAGGGCCCCGGCGGGCCCGAACACAGCGCTTTAACACCAATAAACATTTAATTCCGACTCGTTTTCTGCCGCCGAGTTTAAAGTAACAAAGAAAAAAAGGTGGAACCTACCACGTGATCCGGCGGGGGGAGGGGGGTCAGTAATCCCACTCCAGGTTGGGTATTTGTTTAATTCTCTCCGTTATTAGCGGTAATGAGCGCGGGGCCCGGGGCTCCGGGGTGCTGCGGGGATCCTCAGGGGGCACGGAGAGCTGGGAGCGGGAGGGCAGCAGGTCGAATCCCGCTCCGGTAAATCCGCTCCGTCTGGGAGTCACGAAATGGGCGAAGAAGCGAAATCACACAAAGGCAGCGCGGCGGCGGGAAGCGCGGCGGCCCCGGGCCCGGAGCCCGCACTCGGTGCTGCTCCGCCTCTCTGCGCGGCTCCCAGCGGCTGCTCCCGGGGACAGGCGGCGGTTTGTGGGCCTGAGCGGAGCGCGGCGCGGTGCGGGTGTCTCTCTCCGGCGCGGTGAGAGAGAGAGAGTGGGTCGGAGGGAAAATGGCGCCTCGGCGGAGTCTCAACTCTGACAAAACAGAAAACAGCCGCGCGCGCAGCGGAGCTTCCTCTTACTGACACACACTCACCGACAGGGGGCGCGGGGAGCGGGCACGAGCACGCGCGCACACGGTGCAGAGCTGAGAGAGACCCGGCTGGTTCCCCCCCCTCTCCTCTCTCCCCCCCTCCCCTCTCTCCCCCCCCTCCCTCTCCCTCTCCTCTCTCCCCCCCTCCCTCTCCCTCTCCTCTCTCCCCCCCTCCCTCTCCCTCTCCTCTCTCCCCCCCTCCCTCTCCCTCTCCTCTCTCCCCCCCCCTCCTCCCTCACACCTGGTTTCTTCACACAACTTCCACTGACTAATCACCCTTCCACTAATCACCCATTGTTCCACACAAACAGCCAGAAACCCACTTTATTTCAGAAAATTGTCCATTTTGTACTTTGTGGCCCTCAGAAAGGCCCCTCTCTCTCTCTCTCTCTCTCTCTCTCACACACACTCTCACCATCCAAAGCATACACTGGACTTCAATTAACACTAATCCACAGACCAACAACTCGCGCGCACACACCGCTAACACTAATCCACAGACCGACAACTCACACACACACGCCGCTAAATCTAATCCACAGACCGACAACTCACACACACGCCGCTAAATCTAATCCACAGACCGACAACTCTCACACACGCCGCTAAATCTAATCCACAGACCGACAACTCTCACACACGCCGCTAAATCTAATCCACAGACCGACAACTCACACACACACGCCGCTAAATCTAATCCACAGACCGACAACTCACACACACGCCGCTAAATCTAATCCACAGACCGACAACTCTCACACATGCCGCTAAATCTAATCCACAGACCGACAACTCACACACACGCCGCTAAATCTAATCCACAGACCGACAACTCTCACACACGCCGCTAAATCTAATCCACAGACCGACAACTCACACACACACGCCGCTAAATCTAATCCACAGACCGACAACTCACACACACGCCGCTAAATCTAATCCACAGACCGACAACTCTCACACACGCCGCTAAATCTAATCCACAGACCGACAACTCACACACACGCCGCTAAATCTAATCCACAGACCGACAACTCACGCACACGCCGCTAAATCTAATCCACAGACCGACAACTCACACACACGCCGCTAAATCTAATCCACAGACCGACAACTCACACACACGCCGCTAAATCTAATCCACAGACCGACAACTCACACACACGCCGCTAAATCTAATCCACAGACCGACAACTCACACACACGCCGCTAAATCTAATCCACAGACCGACAACTCACACACACGCCGCTAAATCTAATCCACAGACCGACAACTCACACACACGCCGCTAAATCTAATCCACAGACCGACAACTCACACACACGCCGCTAAATCTAATCCACAGACCGACAACTCACACACACGCCGCTAAATCTAATCCACAGACCGACAACTCACACACACCACTAAATCTAATCCACAGACCGACAACTCACACACACCACTAAATCTAATCCACAGACCGACAACTCTCACACACACCGCTAAATCTAATCCACAGACCGACAACTCTCACACACGCTGCTAAATCTAATCCACAGACCGACAACTCACACACACGCTGCTAAATCTAATCCACAGACCGACAACTCACACACGCCGCTAAATCTAATCCACAGACCGACAACTCACACACACGCTGCTAAATCTAATCCACAGACCGACAACTCTCTCACACACACACCGCTAAATCTAATCCACAGACCGACAACTCTCACACACACACACACACACCGCTAAATCTAATCCACAGACCGACAACTCTCTCACACACACGCTGCTAAATCTAATCCACAGACCGACAACTCACACACACGCTGCTAAATCTAATCCACAGACCGACAACTCTCTCACACACACACCGCTAAATCTAATCCACAGACCGACAACTCTCACACACACACACACCGCTAAATCTAATCCACAGACCGACAACTCTCTCACACACACACCGCTAAATCTAATCCACAGACCGACAACTCTCACACACACACACCGCTAAATCTAATCCACAGACCGACAACTCTCACACACCACTAAATCTAATCCACAGACCGACAACTAACACACACACTTCAATGAAACCACACACAAATACAAAGCTAAAATTAATCCACAGACCCACAACACACACTTGTACGTGAAGAAGCCTGTGTCACATGCACACTCAAGCGCAGTGAAATTTGTCCTCTGCATTTAACTCATCTGAAGCAGTGAACGCGTGTGTGTACACACACACACAGACAGGGCAGCTATGCTACAGCGCCTGGGGAGCAGTTCAGGATTCTGTGCCTCGCTCAAGGGCACTTCAGCCTAAAGCTGCCCCATGTTAACCTAACCTGCATGTCTTTGGACTGTGGGGGAAACTGGAGCACCCGGAGGAAACCCACGCGGACACGGGGAGAACATGCAAACTCCACACAGAAAGGCCCTCGCCGGCCACGGGGCTCGAACCCGGACCTTCTTACTGTGAGGCGACAGCGCTAACCACTACACCACCGTGCCACCCAAGTACATAAACACACACACAGGACTTCAACTAAAAACACACACACACAGAGCAAACTACAATGAAGCCGAGGGTGAGTGTAGAGCGACTCTGAAGCCTGTTCAGACGAGACTGAAAAAACAGGAACAGATCTCAGCTTCACAAATCTAATTCAGGGTCTCAAAGGGCCGAGACGAAAACATCTGCATGCTCACTACAGTCAAAACACCCCCCACCACACACCCACACAGGTCAGTGTGAGCGTCAGCGCTCGTCAGCGTTAAACTACACACATCACAATTTCAGCTGCTGGGGGGGGGAAAGTCATAGCCAGATAAAAATGAAAAACCACAGACAGTTTAAGAGCGCTTTGTCTTGCAGTCAGTGTGTTCAGTCTGTTGTGTGCAAGAGAGAGAAACAGCTGGGCTACAGCTGGATGCGAGTGGAGAGACAAACACAGCCATGGTTTTCTCCCCCTCTGGGACGTCCAATGAAATGTAAAAATTGTGCAGCAATCAGAGTGTGTCTGCGCTCACAGGACTGTGTGTGTGTGTGAGAGAGAGAGACATATTGAGCTCGATGTACACTCATGTTCAGTGCTTCAGCTATGAATTATCTCCAACTTAGCACCTGACAAAGGACACAGGAACAGTAAAAACACACACAGTGCATAATAATAATAAATGATGGGCAAGATAAGGGAACGAAACACCAAAAGGCCTCCAAGAAAGTTTGCGTTTTGCTAGCAACAGGCTAGCCAGCTAACTTAACGATCTTTATGATGTCTTTAGTTTCTCAAACCAGTAAACTGTAGTCAGCAACTCGGGCTGTAAACCTCAAACTTCTACACGAGTTCAATTCATAATGCAACGATTCAATAAATCGCTGAATCTGCTACGATTCAATGCGATTCTTTAAGCAACGAATCGATACTTGACGAGATCACGGAGTCTGCGGTGACCTAATGATTCCTAAAGCATCGATATCTGACTGAAACCAGTAGTGTAGGTGACGACGGAGAGAGAGGAGTATTATAAAAATAAATCAGTTTAAAACAAGTATTTTCTACACACTAGTTTTTTGTTTATATTAATCAATTTCTGGTTGCATCCTCAGTTCATTTCAATCGTTACCTTTTAAATCGACGCGTCAGTCGAATCGTCCGATTGGTCAAGTCAAGTCAAGTCAGGTTTATGTATAAAGCACTTTAAAATACAACAGAGCCAGCTTACCAAAGTGCTGGAAAAGCAGGTAAAAAGACTTGGACACCATAAAACACAAAAACAACGCAACTTAAAGACACCATACACACAGAGAAACGACAGCATGACCTGAAACTAAGGACCAATACACAGGTCAGTGCAATCTTAAAACAAGAAATCATGTCATAAAAGACACCAAGGCATAGTAATCAATTTAGAATAATAAATAACTAAGAGCAAATAATTAAAAAATAAATAAATGAAGAAAGTAAAAAGACTCATGTAACATTAAAAGAAAAACAAAAAATGAATAAATAAGTAAATAAAAGCTATACAGAGTTAAAAGCCAAGGCATAAAAATGGCTTTTGAGATGAGTTTTAAAAACAGCCAAGGACGTCCTCGAAAGAACGCGTCAGTGTTAATGGACGTAAAGTAAATTCTACAATAATTTAACGTAGCAGAGTCATAGTTTACTCAACGCTGACGGTGCGAGCGGACATGCTGACACGACGTTGGCGTTGAGGACACCATCCTGACTTTCCAAGTCGGAATTCCTACTCAAGTGGGCGGTTTTTTTGTTTTTTCCCCTCTCCAGAGTTCAGAAAGAAGAACGTTGTGTATAAACCTGTGTTCAGTTTTGTATTAAAAGTTGCTCGATCATTTAATAAAGACTGAGGAGAAATTAAAAAAGGTCACAAACAGCAGGAATAACAATCCTAGCTAAACTGTAATACACACAGTATCGCTTTAGCTAATGAATGGTGGAATTGTGCCACCTGGTGGTCAGAGTGAGAAGCACAAAAGGATTTGATGAGAAAATGATTTCCGTGTTTTGCGACAGGAAGTGATGACATTATCTGCTGATCATCATTCATCTCCGAGAATAAACATTTACTACAAAAAAAAAAAAAACTGTTGGAGAAAAAAAAAAAATCTAAAGAGAAAAGAAGTGGTCTGATCATACCGGTGCATCAGAAACACACCTGGCTCGGGAGACGAGCTGCTCTAACTCAGACACGTACAATAAATAAATGCAAATAATAATATCACATCACATCACATTATCTCTAGCCGCTTTATCCTTCTACAGGGTCGCAGGCAAGCTGGAGCCTATCCCAGCTGACTACGGGCGAAAGGCGGGGTACACCCTGGACAAGTCGCCAGGTCATCACAGGGCTGACACATAGACACAGACAACCATTCACACTCACATTCACACCTACGGTCAATTTAGAGTCACCAGTTAACCTAACCTGCATGTCTTTGGACTGTGGGGGAAACCGGAGCACCCGGAGGAAACCCACGCGGACACGGGGAGAACATGCAAACTCCGCACAGAAAGGCCCTCGCCGGCCCCGGGGCTCGAACCCAGGACCTTCTTGCTGTGAGGCGACAGCGCTAACCACTACACCACCGTGCCGCCCCGCAAATAATAATAGTTCAAAAAAAAAAAAAAAACATGAATGAAGAACCAGAGAAATAAACTCTGCTGCTTTAATCCATAACATAAAACGTGAGGTACATTGTGCCATCTCTCGATTACAGGAATTTAATTCAATTTAAACGACGACTTCCTTTTAAATTAAAAGTCACTCTGGTTTTACAGCTTTGATATATCTTTCTAAACACATTAACTCTTACTCCATGTTATTCTACTTTACTTCTTATACATTCTTTAAATCTCCTTACTCATTTATATTTAGTACGAATATGGCGGTGATGATAAAAACTCGTGCGTGCTGATTGGTCGAGAGATTCGGACTATTTCTCAATAATCATCTCGAGCGACTCGGCAAAACGGTGGCTGATCGCTTCGTCGCTGTAAATGAGGAAGAATTACCGGGTTATGAAATAAAACGCCATTCCTAAAAGCACTAAAGATGCTCTGCAGTTTGATCTGAAACTATTTAAAGCTAAGGTGGGATTGGGATTTATTTTATCGATTTCAAAACAAAGTATTTTATGTGACTCGGCGTAGATAAGTGACGCAAGTCTGCGCCGCAAAGTTCTTACATTTACATACCACTTTTGAACACTGAAATAAATTAGGTTTGTTTTTTTTTTAAATAACGACCTGTGTATTTATACTAAAACAATTATCCGCCTCAGGCTCAGTGAATATTGGAGAATAATTATTTTTTTCGCGGTCAAAATCCTGCGCTCTGATTGGCTGGCGAGCGGGTCCGTATCCTACGATACAGACCCCGGTTACGGACCTCTAGCGACTCGCTCATTCACAACAACAACAAACATAGTAGCATTTTTTGTCAACATTTATCTTTTTTTTAATAAGATTTATTTATCTCATCTCATTATCTCTAGCCGCTTTATCCTGTTCTACAGGGTCGCAGGCAAGCTGGAGCCTATCCCAGCTGACTACAGGTGAAAGGCGGGGTACACCCTGGACAAGTCGCCAGGTCATCACAGGGCTGACACATAGACACAGACAACCATTCACACTCACATTCACACCTACGGTCAATTTAGAGTCACCAGTTAACCTAACCTGCATGTCTTTGGACTGTGGGGGAAACCGGAGCACCCGGAGGAAACCCACGCGGACACGGGGAGAACATGCAAACTCCACACAGAAAGGCCCTCGCCGGCCCCAGGGCTCAAACCCAGGACCTTCTTGCTGTGAGGCGACAGCGCTAACCACTACACCACCATGCCACCCACAGATTTATTTATAAGATTATCAAAAACCTTATAAATTTTTGCCAGCATTTCTCAGGAGAATAGCATTAATTTTACAGCATGGATAGCGATAATGACAGTGTTCACAGTGAAAGCGAGTTTTACTACCCTGAGGAAGAAGAAATAAAAGAAAACATTTCAGGAGAAAGCTAAAACCTCTAACTTGCTAACGCCGAACAAAAACATGGCTGAATCCTGAATGACTCCTATTTGTATAAATGGGGAACTACATAGGCGGCAAAATGTAGTTTTTTTCCTGCCATGGAAGTGCACTTGTATACCGAGGAGGAAGCAATTTGCATTACAGCCATGAGTGAGGATTCAAAATGGCGGCTCGGCTCGGTTTTCCCTTTTGGGCGCTCTCGTTTTCTGTTAGAATTTGGTAAAGAAAAAAATATAATTATTTACCAGCTTAAGGTCGGTCCGTATGGTGAAATACCGTGACCTCGGCCTTGAATACTGACCTCGGCTCAGAGGGCCTTGTTCAGTTCTTTCAAGACCTCGGTCACGGTATTTCACCATACGGACCGACCTTAAGCTGATTACATTACATTTTACTACATTATCTTTTTTTCCTGTTTGACCGACTGTCCAGCGCTTTGTGCTACCTTGCGTATGAAAAGCACGCTATCCAAGTATTTATTAGAATTTAACTTTATGAAGAAATCTCGTCAAGTTCACAAGAAGCAATTTAAGCAGCTTAAAAAAAAAAAAAAAAAGATTTTGTCTCACCGTTGAAAAATATGAACAGCATCCAGATTGAAACACCATCATTCTGTCTAACAGGCTGCGTGTGTTTGCGTTTATCCAAAAATATTCAACCTGAGGATCAGAGAAACACAGACACAGGAAGGTTTGATCAGTTCGGCGTCAAAACTTCAACACAGCAAGACATGACTCGGGGGGAATATATATAATTATATATAAACACTGAATGTGTGTGGGGGGTTTTCCTCCCGCCCCCCCATGTTAGAACTGAAACAGAGGAAACTGTTATGGTGTAAAAAGGAGAAAGAAATGCTGCAGATGTGAAAAGGCCTTCAACAGTAACGAAAGTAAAAGTGATTTTATCTTTTAAACAAATACTATAAAGAGCAGTAAAGAGGAATAAATGGAACAAAGTCGGTATTTGGTGAGACTTGAACTGTCACCTGTTTCTGGAGCGAAACCCAGCTCTCTGAAAATTATTATTATTATTTTTAAAAAGTCTCTTGTACACTCACCAGCCACTTTATTAGGTACACCCTAATAAACTTGTACAGATACAAATCAAGAGCTTCGGTTAAATCTTTACAATGTTCAAACACCAGAACGGGAAAAATCGTGATCTCAAGAAGTGTGACTCTCTTTTCACTGTGGTATGGGTGCTGGTTTGAGTATTTCAGAAACTGCTGATCTCCTGGGGGCCTCTGGGAGGTCAGGACCAGTTCTGATCGAGGGCGTCGAGGTGGAGGCTGTGGATTCCTACAAGTACCTCGGGCTGTGGCTGGACTGGGCTTGCAACACCAACCAGGGACAGAGCAGGCTCTACTTCCTGAGGAGGCTGCGGTCCTTAAACATCTGCAGGAAACTCCTGTGGATGTTCTATCAGTCTGTGGTCGCCAGTGTCCTGTTTTACACCGTGGTGTGCTGGGGGGGCAGCACATCCAAGAAGGACACATCCAGGCTGGAGGCTCTGTGGTCAGCATGAAGCTGGACTCTCTGGTGACGGTGGCAGAGAGGTCTATGGACAAACTATTGAACATCATGGATGATGCCAGTCACCCTCTGCACACCATCATCAGCAACCAGAGGAGCCTGTTCAGTGACAGAATGCTCCTTCCCAAGTGCAGGACTAACAGACTCAAAAACTCCTTTGTCCCTCACGCCATCAGACTGTACAACTCCTCTCTGGGGGGGGGGGGGACAGGAGGACAGAGGACGGGAAGGAGCAGCAGTAGCCTAGCCTGACAAAAAAGCAATACCGGACAATGTGCAATACCTCTCCTGCTGGACTTATTTTCCCTCCATATCTTATTCTTTTTTATATTTGTACACGTAAATAATTTAATTTTATCTAGAAGTTCTCCATTTTCTATTCTCCTGTAATTTTAATTTCCCTGAGGGAACCCTCCCAAAGGGATCAATAAAAGTTCTATCTAATCTAATCTAAGGAAGAAGAAACCTTTATTCGTCACATGCACACTTCAAGCACAGTGAGATTCATCCTCTGCATTTAACCCATCTGAAGCAGTGAACACACACACATGCGCGCGCACACACCCAGAGCAGTGGGCAGCCACACTACAGCGCCCGGAGAGCAGTCAGGGGTTCGGTACTTTGGGTAGTGGTCAGCACGGTCGCCTCACAGCAAGAAGGTTCCAGGTTTGAGCCCAGTGGCCAACGAGGGCCTTTCTGTGTGGAGTTTGTATGTTCTCCCCGTGTCCTCTGGTTTCCTCCACAGTCCAAAGACGTGCAGTTAGATCAACGTGGGGCGGCCTTGGGCTGAAGTGCCCTTGAGCGAGGTACCGAACCCCTGACTGCTCCCCGGGCTGCCCACTGCTCTGAGTGTGTGTGTGTTCACTGCTTCAGATGGGTTAAATGCAGAGGATGAATTTCACTGTGCATGTGACGAATAAAGGTTTCTTCTTGCTCAAGGGCAGCTCAGCCCAAGGCCGCCCCACATTAACATAACCGCATGTCTTTGGATTGTGGAGGAAACCCACGCGGACACAGGGAGAACATGCAAACTCCACACAGTAAGGCCCTCGCCGGCGACTGGGCTCGAACCCGGAACCTTCTTACTGTGAGGCGACAGCGCTAACCACTACACCACCGGGCCAGGGTGTAAGAACTTGTATAAATCACTCTTTCCAACCGTGGTGAGCAGAAAAGCATCCCAGCATGCAGCAGCAGAACACATCGGGTTCCGGCCCTGCAGCCAAGAACAGGAATCAGAACCAAGAACAAGGATTTTAGAATTAAGAACAGGTTCCTATTAAAGTGGCCGGCGAGCGTACAGCTTTCTTTACTGACATATCAACTTTTTTTTTTTTAATTTAATTTAGTGACTCCAGCATGCAGAAATCAGACAATAACAGGGAAATTCAGACTTTTGCACAGGTGTGTGTGTGTGTACACACAAACACACACACACACCTTGTTTTTTTTTTTTTTACCTATGAAAATATTTTTTAAATAATATTTTAATAATAATAATAATAATGATAATAATAAATTCTGCGGTAAACAGTAAGCTAGCCGCTAGCTAAGACTCCCTGACCGGTCCCAGCTAGTTCACTGCTCATTTTAAACACTAAATATTTTTTGAAAACTTAAAACTCCGTCTGTTTCCAGCAAAACTTTCTAAACGCTCCCTAAAGCCTCCTAAACAATTCAACACTTCAGTTCATGTCCATGTTGCTGAATAAAACGCTCAAGTCTGACGTATCCAAGGAAGCTAAATAGTAGAGGTCGCGTCCCTATTAAAGCCGCGCTCCCTCCTTAGGCGCGCTACAGAGTGGACAGAGTGCTGCAGCCGGCGGGCTGTGTAGTGCACTCCGCACTGAGCCGGAGTGTATTTGGGATACAGCGCGCTGCTTCAACCCCGTGCGGTTTATCGGCCTGTTGACACCGCAACCTCGGAAACGCAAGCGTTTAAAAAGTGTCCCGAGCCCGCCTTCCAGCCCCGACACCGCCCGCTCGCCGCCCGCTCCTTTCCTCCCCGCCGCACGCACTACACGGGATACAAACCCGGTTTTCGCGAGGAGTGCAGAATTCACGGCCATTTACTCACCTCAGCGGATCAACCAGACATGAACCGGAAGCGCTGCTGCGTCCCGGGCTGTGATTGGAGCAGGTCGGGAAAGCTGCGCGCTGATTGGCTGGCTCGGGTTTGTTTGGTACAGATGGCTGTCTGGGGTGAAGTAAATAAATAAAGTGCAACTTTGGGAGAGTTTCCGAGTGGAAAAGCAGACAGACAGACAGACAGGCGCAGAGCAGGGAGGAAAGGAAGGGAATCAGCCTGAAAGAACACTTCACCAGCAAGGCTCATGCCTGCTCACAGGGTGAATACATTAACAAGTGTCCAATCATGCAGGAGAATTTCCTCTTCTACAATTTCTGACCAAAAAATAAAAATAATCATCTTTGCATTCTCATCAAACCTGCCCTCATGCTGCTTTACTACACATCATTCCTGTTTTCTGCACTGAACATCCAAGTCAAGCCATAAATCCAGCTGCCCCTTCCCTTCCCTTCCCTTCCACTCAACCCAAACATCTCAGCTCATTTTACCTGAAACACTTTCAATGTGAACCACCACATCAGCCCTTTAGTTCAAAGTAATTTATTACGTCTTAATTTCTTAAAATATACATAGACAAGCGTTTACCCTAAGACAAAAATTTCATATTTAAATCAAAAACACACAAACCGTAGGAAATCAAGGATTTCTAAAGATACTTTATGCAAAACAAAACTATAATAAAAAAATAAAAATAAAATGTGCATCGTCAACATAAGCACCACAACTTTAAGAAGTTCCACGTCTCCACCCTGAACCTTAATATCTTACCACGACTTTCCTCCTCCTCCTCCTCCTGGAGCTCCATGAGTGAGCACTAAAATTATAAAAATGTGCAGGAATTTTTGTAGGAATAAAACAGCCAGTATCCGCCTTGCAGCATGTCCGAATAACGATTCGGATATTAAAATGGAAACAAGGCCAGATAAAACACTTGAGCTGCACCAGATCAAATAAACAAAAACATCCATTCTGCCCGAGCAAGTCTGATCCTCTCTCAGTAAAACCTTTCTGATGTGAATTTGGAGCTGGTTATGTGAAAAAACTCCAGACATGTCCTTACGCTCCATTAACACATGATATGCATTTGTTTCTTTCACTCTCTCAGACACACATGAATACTTCACTTCCTCTCTAGGAGATGCATTCCAGAAAATCCCAAGTCAGAAAACCTGCTGGGAAAGGGAGGGGAAAAAAAAAAAAAACCCAAAGCGCCCGGAGTGATTCGCTCTCATCGGCGGCTCAAAGTGCTGAAAAAGGTGAGAGGAATCAATCAACGGACTTGCAACTCTTACACAGGTCTTTATTTTGATTAAATGAGAATAAAAGGAACACAAAAGGCCTAGGCATTAAGACAGAACTTTTCCCATGAAGGTCTGTGGTCTGCATTTTTCCTCCTGCTTTATCTTCATGAACATGAGGAGGACTGGATCTCTGCAGTGCGGATGGAGGAGAGAGAGATTTTTTTTTTTTTCTGACAGTAAAATCCCTCGTGTTAATATGTGGATGAAGACCGGATGAGAAGGATTCACCCAGTGATAAGGCATAATGACCAGGATGGGAGCAAAATAAAATAAAAAAAAGGGGGGGGAGGAAAAAAAAAAAAAAAAAAAGCACAGTAAAACAGAAAAATTAAAAAAAAAAAAAAAAAACAGAAATGAGGAGGTACTGTATTAGCAGCAGTTTGTTTTCCTTTTTTTATTCGTCTTCTCCTTCCTCTTGCTTGTGTCTTTTTTCGGTTTTATTTTCTTCTCCGTATGAACTGGGAGCCCCAGGTTGGCATAAGTATTTGTTGTGTTCGAGTTCAGACAGGAGGCCGGAGTGTTACAGGACCTCGTCGCTCTCCGTGGTGTGGAGCTGTGTGTCGTCTGCGTCCGTCATGCTGCTCTCCTGCGACTCCTCCATCTCCGCTGGAACACACAGGAACTACAGTTTTACACGCAACTCTCAGCACGTGTCTGTTATAACAAACAAATGGGAGGACTGTATGGAATCAATTTTGTGCCAAAATGTTCATACAATACTTTTGAAATCTCAAACAAAAACGACAAATCAAAATACAAAAGTCAATTTTTTTTTTTAGACTGGCAAACAAATTATTCGTGTAATCGTGCAAAATATCAGTCTATTACTCTTCAGAAACCTTTTATTTTTGTTCCGCGTCTTTCTCAGTTTTGTTTGGCGCAATTTATTTTGGTTGCGATTCCAGCTTTCTCGTTTGCGCTCCCTGACTTTTTGCTTGCAGTTTTGGCACAAACTTCTCGTGTGGGCGGGCTGTCCAGGAACGCATTCCCATTGGCTAACTTGTGTTTGACTGACAGCTACGCTCAGCCATTCCCTACTCGGATTCTGGCGGACTGTTTGACGAGTGACCGATCCATTGACGGTAAACAAGGATCGAGTGGACTTCAGTGGCGACTATGATATTGAATTTACACTTTGTTGAATTAATTCAGTATCATAGTCGCCGGCGGCATGGTGGTGTAGTGGTTAGCGCTGTCGCCTCACAGCAAGAAGGTCCGGGTTTGAGCCCCGTGGCCAGTGAGGGCCTTTCTGTGCGGAGTTTGCATGTTCTCCCCGTGTCCGCGTGGGTTTCCTCCGGGTGCTCCGGTTTCCCCCACAGTCCAAAGACATGCAGGTTAGGTTAACTGGTGACTCTAAATTGAGCGTAGGTGTGAATGTGAGTGTGAATGGTTGTCTGTGTCTATGTATCAGCCCTGTGATGACCTGGCGACTTGTCCAGGGTGTACCCCGCCTTTCGCCCGTAGTCAGCTGGGATAGGCTCCAGCTTGCCTGCGACCCTGTAGAAGGATAAAGCGGTGACAGATAATGAGATGAGATCATAGTCGCCACTGAAGTCCACTCCATCCTTGTTTACCGTCAATGGATCGGTCACTCGTCAAACAGTCCGCCAGAATCCGAGTAGGGAATGGCTGAGCGTAGCTGTCAGTCAAACACAAGTTAGCCACGGGTCTGCGTTCCAGTCTGCTGGGCTACAGGAACTCCTCCAGACGGCCATTTTTAACTCAAACACATTCTGCGTTAGTCTGCAGTGCGACAGGAGGTGCGTGTTAAACAACGGCAAATCAACCTCACTAACACTCGGGGCGCTCTGCTCTAGAGCGCGTCTGCGGCTCGTCTGTGCATCGTCCAGCTAACTCGTGCTTACTGGAGTAGTAGAGGTAGTCGTCAGGGGTAACGGGCTCCTCGTCATCGGGGAGGTAACGCTTGTCTATGGCCTCTTTGATCTGATTGTTGGCTCCTTTGGGGTCCAAATCCATGGCCCATGAAAAGTTCATCAGAGCCAAGTGAGTCTGACCGAGCTTCTTATAGACCTGCAGAGACGCGCGAGAGACAAACATTAAGCCACCTTCACTACCACCGCACGGCGCGATTACAATATCCACACGCAGCCCTTCTTACCTTTCCTATTAAAAAGTAAACAAGTGACTCTTTGGGCACGATCTGCTTCAGCTCCTCCAGCTCCTGCAGAGCAGCCTATGGGGAGAAGAACGACAGTCATGAAATCAATCAGCTCTCACGGCAGGATTTACCGCGGCGCAGAAAGAGCCGGCCGACCTTGTACTTTTCATTCGCAAAGAGAATGGAGGCCCTGTGAAATTTGCATAGTGGGTTCTTAGGGTCGATGCTGATCGCTCTGTTCAGGGTCTCTAAAGCGTGCTCTGATTTCTTCAGTGCATGCTGAACCTGAGAGAGAGAGAGAGAGAGAGAGAGAGAGAGAGAGAGAGATTTAGGTTATGTTTTATATCTGTGACCAGAACACTAGGTCACACATACAGTGGTGCTTGAAAGTCTGTGAACCCTTTAGAATTTTCTGTATTTCTGCATAAATATGACCTAAAACATCATCAGATTTTCACACAAGTCCTCAAAGTAGATAAAGAGAACCCAGTTAAACAAATGAGACAAAAATATTATACTTGGTCATTTATTTATTGAGGAAAATGATCCAATATTACATATCTGTGAGTGGCAAAAGTATGTGAACCTTTGTTTTCAGTATCTGGTGTGACCCCCTTGTGCAGCAATAACTGCAACTAAACGTTTGCGGTAACTGTTGATCAGTCCTGCACACCGGCTTGGAGGAATTTTAGCCCATTCCTCCGTACAGAACAGCTTCAACTCTGGGATGCTGGTGGGTTTCCTCACATGAACTGCTCGCTTCAGGTCCTTCCACAACATTTCGATTGGATTAAGGTCAGGACTTTGACTTGGCCATTCCAAAACATTAACTTTATTCTTCTTTAACCATTCTTTGGTAGAACGACTTGTGTGCTTAGGGTCGTTGTCTTGCTGCATGACCCACCTTCTCTTGGATATTCAGTTCATGGACAGATGTCCTGACATTTTCCTTTAGAATTCGCTGGTATAATTCAGAATTCATTGTTCCATCAATGATGGCAAGCCATCCTGGCCCAGATGCAGCAAAACAGGCCCAAACCATGATACTACCACCACCATGTTTCACAGATGGGATAAGGTTCTTAAGCTGGAATGCAGTGTTTTCCTTTCTCCAAACATAACGCTTCTCATTTAAACCAAAAAGTTCTATTTTGGTCTCATCCGTCCACAAAACATTTTTCCAATAGCCTTCTGGCTTGTCTACGTGATCTTTAGCAAACTGCAAACGAGCAGCAATGTTCTTTTTGGAGAGCAGTGGCTTTCTCCTTGCAACCCTGCCATGCACACCATTGTTGTTCAGTGTTCTCCTGATGGTGGACTCATGAACATTAACATTAGCCAATGTGAGAGAGGCCTTCAGTTGCTTAGAAGTTACCCTGGGGTCCTTTGTGACCTTGCCGACTATTACACGCCTTGCTCTTGGAGTGATCTTTGTTGGTTGACCACTCCTGGGGAGGGTAACAATGGTCTTGAATTTCCTCCATTTGTTCACAATCTGTCTGACTGTGGATTGGTGGAGTCCAAACTCTTTAGAGATGGTTTTGTAACCTTTTCCAGCCTGATGAGCATCAACAACGTTTTTACTGAGGTCCTCAGAAATCTCCTTTGTTCATGCCATGATACACTTCCACAAACATGTGTTGTGAAGATCAGACTTTGATAGATCCCTGTTCTTTAAATAAAACAGGGTGCCCACTCACACCTGATTGTCATCCCATTGATTGAAAACACCTGCCTCTAATTTCACCTTCAAATTAACTGCTAATCCTAGAGGTTCACATACTTTTGCCACTCACAGATATGTAATATTGGATCATTTTCCTCAATAAATAAATGACCAAGTACAATATTTTTGTCTCATTTGTTTAACTGGGTTCTCTTTATCTACTTTTAGGACTTGTGTGAAAATCTGATGATGTTTTAGGTCATATTTATGCAGAAATATAGAAAATTCTAAAGGGTTCACAAACTTTCAAGCACCACTGTATGACCAAAAAGCACACAATAGTTCTATTGCTGATTTTTAAAAAGATTAAAAGATTGATGAAAGGGAAGGAAAGAAGGATGGATCTAGCTGCTGAAGCATCAATTTTACCATCCCTTCTCTTGCCAGTGAACGTAGCACTGCTAGATACTATGACATCACAACATTCTGCATAATTATCCAAAATTAAAAGGTTTTCAGCGTTAATCCCACCCACTGATCCAGATCCACCTCATACCCAAAGCGTCCCCGTACACCAGTGTGAGCCCCAGACACTCGGAGATTAAGAGATTGGTGTGTTGTGTGGGTTTACGAGGTTACACTCACCACTCCGATGTGACAGAGGAGCACAGAGCTCTGGGGGTTAATGCTCAAAGCCTTCTTAAAGTGAATCTCAGCCAGGTTAAACTTTTCCTGCTTGTAGTAGATCATTCCCAAACCATACCTAGTGAAAAAGAGGATCACACACACACACTGACTAATTAGCATATTAAAGGAGAACTGAAGGCAAATATATACATTTTTTTATTTTCAAAATTCTATTTCTCTCATTTTATTAAATATCGGAATGCATGTTTGATGGCTATTCTGTCGCTGCTACAGCGAGTTATGAGTGTGAAATACGTTCTGTAATATATCAGTCCATATGGCAAAGCAACGGCTGTAAACGAGATTCGTTGAGACCTGTGCGAGACATCGTAGGACTACAGCGGAAATCAATCAAAGTGACCGACATCTGCTAACGTTCCCTGTGTCTGAAATCGCTCACTCGTTCACTCCTCCCTACTCCCTATATAGGGAATTACTCTATAGAGGACTATACAGCGAGCTCGTTGGTAAAATGAAACCCCTCTTTCGGACACTCGTCCGTCGCGCTGGTATTTACGTCATTACTGTCGCACAATTAAAGCGTGCCAGATCAGTCGGCTGCTGGGTTTCAAAATAATAAATCCATGCGTGTGTTTCTGTGATAAATCCATATTATACTGAGCGCATTTCCCACATTAATCAATACAAAGCACCTGCAGCTTTCACTTCTTTACATCAAGCCTCAACACTTTCTTTCTTCTTCGCCGCTGACTTTTATTAAATCACATTTCACACTTTTAATTTGATTTCTTTCAGCGTGACCGCAATGCATGATGGGATATACTGCTTTGGTTAGTGACCATCGTTGTTCGCTAGTTTCCGTGATGCATTGTGGGATACTTTGAGTGCACTATATAGGGTGGAAATAATCCTCACTAAGGTTTCGGACAGCGCTACAAAATGCGTCCGCGCTATATAGTGAGTCGGGAGCGATTTCGGACGCAGCGGTGGTCAAAAGACGCGCGCGCCATCTTTCGAATGCTGACGTAATCAAGCTGGAAGTTTTGTTTGTTTTGATAACGATCAGGAAAGTTTGAAAAAAGTCGGCAGTAATCGTCATTTCAACTCGTTTTTGTGCAATACTTCGTTTGGAAAACAGTTTTCAAAATGGCGGCACTGACACCTGGTTGACACTTCACGATTCGAAGTCTCACACAAGTCTCGTGAAGATCGCGCGGATAAGCGACGCCTGCCGTGGACCAAACCAACTAAATTCAACACGGATAAAAACCGAATAGGCCGATAAGTATCAGATTTAATTGCAGTTAGTTGCCAATACGAGTCACGATATACAGTAAGGGTACTAAAACCCAAAACGTAACTGAATAACGTTAATTAAGAAATAAAGCAAGTTTAAAAATGCCTTCAGTTCTCCTGTAAATAATCTAGTTGACGGGTTAATGGGATCGAGTTTACACCTAAATTATAACCGGTTAAATGTAACAATAAATCAAATAACGTAAGGGATAAAAGACTGTCGTGAGGTCATAAGATGATAAAAGAAACAACTGATTTAAAACCTGAACCTTAATGAAACCAGTACAAGCTAGTCATGCCGTGACCTGACGGTCTCAAAAGCGTACCCGTGACTGTTCCTGCTAGGTTTTTTTTTTTAATGATGCGTTTACGTTAGTCAGTGCTGCTATAAGTAGAAAACACCATCCTGTGAGTTTGTCGCTTCCTTGTTATCGCGCTAACAGTCGTACCAGGCATTGTAGTGGCGCTTGTTGAGGCGGATAGCGTTGCGGAAGCAGCCTAGTGCTTTCTCCAGCTCCTCGGTGAGCACCAGTTCGTGACCCAGCAGCGTGTAGGCGTAGGCGAAGCTCGGGTCCACCTGGATGGCCCGCGTGAAGAACTTAATGGCGATGTCATGCTCGCGCTGCAGACTGAAACAGTTACCAGCTACACACCAGGGCTGTAGGATTAAAAAAAAGGAAAAAAAAAAAAAGTTACATGTATTTTTTTTTTTTTTTTAAACAACACTGATCATTCTGTTGTTCATCGATTAATCATCAAGCCTGTCTTCAGTTACCTCTGGTGAGTTTTTGTCCATGTCGGTGAGGTCTTTAGAGAGCGCAGAAAGGGCCACGTCTTTCTGCAAGTGCCATAGTGTAGTAGAGTAGATCTCCATCCCCTCCACCCGGTAGCTCTCAATGCGCCGCACCTCTGAGAATATCCGCTCCGCCTGGGAACGGGAGACGGGTGACAATTCTGAATTTGCTCCATCACAGAGTTGAAGCGATTCAGTGGTTTGGATATAAATCGAGAGACTGGATCTGTATCAGAGCCTCATTTTAACATTTCCTTTTGGATATTAGAGACCCATTCTGGGCTTGTTTGGGGGCGGGGCTTGTAATCAAAGACTCAAGGCGAAGAAAAGAGTACGTTTTGGGTGCACGGAACATCACCACCACCCAGGAACTCCTGCAAACGAGGTGCTGATCTTTGTGGTACGAGTGCATTGTTAAAAATGATCCTTTCCAAGACGTGCGTTTTCTCCGTGGCGCTCTAAATGCAAGCACTCGTGCCACAAAGGTGATCTACTTATATCAAAACTGATAAAGAGATTAGCATGCGCCGTACTGATTATTCATTTATTTACATTACACCACGGAAATCATTTCTAGTCGTCCGTTCATGAGAAAGTAGTGATGAGGTGTAGCACATGATGAACACAGATACATCATGTGACTGTACTGGACAGCGGTCGCTTACCTGCATGTACTCCGCCAGTTCGAAATGGGCGCGGCCGATCTGCCCCAGCACCCAGCCGGTGTTATAGTGGTGTGCAGGCAGCTGGTTGAGGATGCTGATGGCCTCCCTGCAGTTATACGAGCACAGCGCTAGGTAACCCCGCCCGATGTCCCGCATCAACGACATCAACCCGTCTGCAACACACAATTTTATTTCAGAACAGACTCGATTGGGAGACACGTAAAGAAATAGGTGGTCGCTACTTTCAATTCACTTTTTTTTTTTTTATTACGACTACTAAGGGCATAAGGAAAGTTTTCAGGACCGTAGTTTCCGCTTTGCGGGTTCTCAGCAAGCTGAATTTTTATACTTCGAGAAAGAGAGAGGAGAGAAAAGAACAAGAGGCTGGTGAGGGAACAAATGTTTATAGCTACACTACCGTTCAAAAGTTTGGGGTCACCCAGACAATTTTGTGTTTTCCATGAAAAGTCACACTTTTATTTACCACCATAAGTTGTAAAATGAATAGAAAATATAGTCAAGACATTTTTCTGGCCATTTTGAGCATTTAATCGACCCCACAAATGTGATGCTCCAGAAACTCAATCTGCTCAAAGGAAGGTCAGTTTTATAGCTTCTCTAAAGAGCTCAACTGTTTTCAGCTGTGCTAACATGATTGTACAAGGGTTTTCTAATCATCCATTAGCCTTCTGAGGCAATGAGCAAACACATTGCACCATTAGAACACTGGAGTGAGAGTTGCTGGAAATGGGCCTCTATACACCTATGGAGATATTGCACCAAAAACCACACATTTGCAGCTAGAATAGTCATTTACCACATTAGCAATGTATAGAGTGGATTTCTGATTAGTTTAAAGTGATCTTCATTGAAAAGAACAGTGCTTTTCTTTCAAAAATAAGGACATTTCAAAGTGACCCCAAACTTTTGAACGGTAGTATACTACTGTAAGTATTTAAAAGGTGTACCAGTACTGGTCATGCTTACAACATTAATCGTGCTTTATGTATTACTTACAGAGAAAAGACGCGTACATTCAGTCAAAAAAACACCGTAAAAGCACTTTTGTGGACAATTTTATTCTGCGAATTACCCGCGGAGGCAGAACCACAGGGAGCAGCCATTGCTGGACGGAAGTGGCGTACGGTCGTTGATTCCGGGTTTTCGGTGCGAGTAAACAAGCAGTGTTCTCTTGGTCGAGCTTCTCAGTTCCCAATCAAGTAACACGTTGAATAAATATAGATCTAATACTTGGAATAGATCTTGATTTTATGGCACATTTCTATTATTTCACAGCATTATGTGCAAGTAGATTTGGTTGTACTTTGGGGTCGAGAGCTTCACCGGTGAAGCTTGACAGGTTTAGAATGAGGTGGTCATTTATTGAGAGAAATATCTTCACGGGTTTTTTAAATCATACCAGCCTGATAAACATACTGACAGAAACTTCATACTTTTCACTTTCCTGTGTGCTCACTGCCAAATAATAACATCGTTTTTAAATTACATGAAACATAAAACTTGGTCACCTTCCTCAGGTCACACCGGTGCGAGCACGTCCACTGGTGCGTTCATAAGACTATTCGCGTGCTCGGTGTCCAAAATCGCTCCCTACTCACTATACAGGGCGCTATATAGTGAGGACGCCATTTTGTAGTGCTTTCAGTCACTAAACAAAAATAACCGGGTGTCAGGAAAATCCTTTTCATGACCTACAGTTGAAAACTCTAAAAGGCAGTCTGGCGTGAAGCTCATAGGCAACGGTTTTAATTTTATGCACATTTGAAACTTTATATATGTTAAAAAACCCTCTGTAATTTTCTTCTGCTCCCAAGAAGTATTGTTAATAAGTAATAATTAAAATAAAAAGTTAGCGCGGATCGCGGTGAATTTCTGTTCGGCTATTTTTGTGACCACCCGGCGTGTAACGTCATTTAAGCCAAACAAACCGCTTGAGTTGAGTCCACTTCCGGTTACTGACATTGCCGTTCGGCTTGAGTGCAGACGTGCGTTCGGGAATTTCCAAAGAAACCCCCACGCCTTATTGTTGTGCGGTGAACTGTAACAATGGGACCGATTCAGGAAGAAGTTTTTACTTTTTTTCGAGAGAGGAGACGAGGCGGAGAGAGTGGATTGTGCGCGTGAAGCCAGAGGGTTGTTTTTTTCCGGAAGAGGAGACGAGGCGGAGAGAGTGGATTGTGCGCGTCAAACAAAATCAAGCAGCCAAAGAAGAAACGGAGCAGCAACGCTCAAGCAAAAAGGAGAAGATTGGAGGTAAACATTTTTACTTTTGCTTGCAATTGACAAGTCAAGAACCCTGAGGGATCCTGTACAATCATTGTGGAAATGAGACAAAGGGATATTTCCTCGCTTAGAGTCGGCTATAAATAGTATAATGCCGCGGATGGCAGGCTAGTGTGGCCGACCGGCGCGCTGTCCAGTAATCATTCCCTATATCCACTAGACAGGGCGGTTAAATTATTCTTCCAAAGGGCGCTTATTAGTATTACGCCGAAAGTAGGAATTTATCATAACTACCAGGATAAATTGTTTGGGCGTGAGTCTTGTTGAGGTCCGGGGTCACCGTGATCAGAGTTGGCTGAGTCGCTGTCCGATTCCGAGGCCGTGCGGTCAAACCAGTGAGCCACATTCACCGACTACTTCGCAACGGCCATAGGGTCAGACATGTACGGTTTCACCTCTCGATATTCAATTTGGAGAGTTCCTACTTCAAAATCGCTTTCAGACATTTTACACAACCTCTCACGACCAGAGTCCGTACACGTGTGCTCGGTTCGCAGGTAAACACAGAGCTGCTCCCGGTCTGTTTGGCTTAAATGACGTCACGACGACGGTCCCCTGGCGGTGAAAGTGCGCATAAGTGAGATGTCAACAAGCCTTCGGAAATTGGGCAAAACAGTACATTTTAACCGTTTTATTCAATTTTCGGGTGCAGATTAGACACCAGGAAGATTTAATTCGCTTTTTGGGTCTAGACAATAAAGTTGATATTCTACGTTTCACCTCCGACCCTTGCCTATGACCTTTAAAGACTAACAGTTTTTGGGGGCTCGTCCGGAATCTCAGAATCTAACAATTCTTTAGTAAGTCATTAGCTTGTGATAAATTGCTAACAAGCAAAAATCCTTTTCTGTGCTGAGGATAAAGCAGCACATTCAGAACGTTTACACGTACACTAATATTCCACTAGTATTCCGAATACAACAATTAGATACGGCTCATGTGAACAGCATATTCGGTTTGGATATTCCAAATTCAGCATTTTCCAGTTAAGACACATGGGATACTGCTGAGGATTGAGGTTTTAAGAGCACTCTTTTGGAAATATACACAGCGCAATCAGAACACGCGCCTGGGTTTGGGTTTTTACAGCAGTTTGGAATACGCGGTTTTTGTCGGATTCCGGTCAACTCTGTGCGCTGTACACAAACCAATCAATCAGAGTGCGCGGCTGCATATAAACGGGAACATTAATTATTTTCAGTAGCCACGTACACAGCTTGGTAGGAACGGTGTGTGGTCTGAACGGGGCAGAGCGTACCTGCAGCAGCTTTCTGTAGCGTGAAGGCCTGAAACTGCGGCGAGCTGATGTTGCCCTTCCCCTCGGTTAGGGACGAGTCTAGTTTCAGGATCTCGATGCTCTCGTTCAGGCTGGATGGAGTGATTCCTCCTTTTCCTGTTTTTGTCTTAGTCTTCCTGTTGGGGATCTTGGTAGGAAACTTCATTTTTAACTTCTTACTGTTCTCCTGTGAGGAAAAAGGTCAGGAATAAAACGAGTGTATTGGTAAGAGAGATCCAAGGATGGTACCTCCACCAGTGATCATCTAAGATCACAGAAACGGTCGGGGTTTCCAAACAAGAAACCCACCAAGGTTTGTTGTGCTAAATACTGAGGTAGCCATCACATCATGGTAGGGCTGCGTACCGGTACACAGTACCGGTACTGTACCGTGAAAATCGATTCGGTACAGGTCCAAAATACCGGATCATGAAGTACCGGTACTGTACCGTGAAAATCGATTCGGTACAGGTCCAAAATACCGGATCATGAAGTACCGGGGCGGCACGGTGGTGTAGTGGTTAGCGCTGTCGCCTCACAGCAAGAAGGTCCGGGTTCGAGCCCCGTGGCCGGCGAGGGCCTTTCTGTGCGGAGTTTGCATGTTCTCCCCGTGTCCGCGTGGGTTTCCTCCGGGTGCTCCGGTTTCCCCCACAGTCCAAAGACATGCAGGTTAGGTTAACTGGTGACTCTAAATTGACCGTAGGTGTGAATGTGAGTGTGAATGGTTGTCTGTGTCTATGTGTCAGCCCTGTGATGACCTGGTGACTTGTCCAGGGTGTACCCCGCCTTTCGCCCGTAGTCAGCTGGGATAGGCTCCAGCTTGCCTGCGACCCTGTAGAACAGGATAAAGCGGCTAGAGATAATGAGATGAGATGAAGTACCGGTACTGTACCGATATAAATTTACACCAAGTATCTGCTTATTTTGTGACTGAAGATGCATAAATCCTACCACAAAGACGAAAATTTAGCACTGGAAAAGACGTAAAATGCCGCACTGAAACTTGAAACCAGAGCCCTTTGATTTGAGATCCTCTCGCCACAGTCTCACGAGACATTGCGAGAGCTTGGCTGATCCAGCGTTCTGATTGGTCAAAAAGACTCAAAATCAGGTCAGCCATTTTTCCTTTGCTGGCATTGGCAGTCTTTGCTGCTTTGTGTAATTTTGCCGCGTAAGTTAAAGGCCGCGGACTGCGTGTAGTCTGTAGTACTCTAGTGTAGTCACTTCTCGCTGTGAGACAACTTATGACTTTTGTCCCAAGTTAACGAAGTGTGAGACTGAGAGGGCGACTGAGAAGTGAGGTAGGAAACCTAGTTATGTTCGGTTTTCTTTGAATAAACATACTGACAAGTTGTCAACTGTTTATTAATGTTTCTGTCATTATTGAAGAAGTTCAGAACAACACATGTTAATTTGTCAAATTGTTCAGGTATGGGTCCGGACCTGTACCTAAACCTCTGTACCGGTACCTGATGTTACGTTTAGGTACGCAGCCCTACATCATGGTGTTAAAGTGTTTTGAAGTCGTGCGGTCTGATGTGTTCTCACTCGGCCCGTGTGAGAGAGTGTAGTGGAGGAGGACTGTACCTTGGCAGTGGAGCTGGCGCTGGTGAAAAGCCTGGAGCTCCGTCGAGGCTGCACGTTGGGTGGAGCAGCGATGGTGGGACTCAGCACTTGAGGTGTAGTACTGCACAAAAATCACACACACACTCGGCCTTTTAACCATTTAACTGTGGTTATTGGCTCATCTGGCTGATGGGCTATGAGCTTATGCCATCATGTGTTACGGGTTGTTTTACAATCAGGGTACGCAAGCTAAAATTCACATTTAACACTTATTATCTTCAATATCAAAAGGCTTGACTAAATAAACTTGGTTGTTTATTGTAGCCCTGTGATAGCTCTATTTACCATGCAAAAAAAAAGTGTGGTGATAACGTTATTTCTGGTGAATGTATGGCAATATATGTCATATTTAGCAAAATTACTCGTGTCATTTAGAAAAAGTGCTTTTTTGACCACAGGTAGCTCCAAAAGGGATGCACTTACATCATTCTTTATACCATAAAACACATATTTGGTTCCGTATTATTGGAAACATAGTTAAGTTTTAATGCTGAATGCCAGTAAGTTTTCAGACTACTCATCTCATCTCATCATCTGTAGCCGCTTTATCCTGTTCTACAGGGTCGCAGGCAAGCTGGAGCCTATCCCAGCTGACTACGGGCGAAAGGCGGGGTACACCCTGGACAAGTCGCCAGGTCATCACAGGGCTGACACATAGACACAGACAACCATTCACACTCACATTCACACCTACGGTCAATTTAGAGTCACCAGTTAACCTAACCTGCATGTCTTTGGACTGTGGGGGAAACCGGAGCACCCGGAGGAAACCCACGCGGACACGGGGAGAACATGCAAACTCCACACAGAAAGGCCCTCGCCGGCCATGGGGCTCGAACCCAGGACCTTCTTGCTGTGAGGCGACAGCGCTAACCACTACACCACCGTGCCGCTGTTTTCAGACTATTTTGATCAAATTAGTATGCAATTGTGTAAAAAAAAAAAGTCCTCTCCGAGACAGCTAATTTTTCAATATAAAATAACATTTCTAAAATGATTATTTTCATCCTAAAATGTGGTCAAGATATTGGGACATAAATATTAGAGACAACTAACACAAAGCTTACAGCCTTATATTTAAAAGCACTATGGAAGCAGTGGATTCTGAATTGTCAAAAAAAAAAAAAAAAAAGTCCTCTCCGAGAATCACTTCATTTGTTTCTCCCAGCCCGGCTTAAAGCAACACTTAATCTTCTTTATCTTATAGCAGATTACACAAAACTACCACACACACACATCAAAAAATTACCTGAAATCTGTTCTTTAACTCGTCCTTCACTTAAAAACTGGTACAAGAACCAGTTTGAATCAATTTGAATTCTGGACCCCTGTGGCACAAACTTTGTACCCTGATTGTAAAACAACCCGTATCCGTCGTGCACAGTTCACAAAAATCGCTTCTTCACCGATTTTTATTCTTTTTGGCAGGAAGGTAGGTCTGCCTGAGGCGCATACAGCAGGCTTGACAGCACGCCGCTGCGTCGCTGAACCTCCCGTACGCTTGTATCGGAGAACAGCGCATTTTTGTTTGGCCTTTAAAGTAGCGCTGTCAAGCAATTAAAATATTTAATCGCGATTAATGTCGCGACTGTCATAGTTAACTCACGATTAATCGCAATTTAATTGCACATTTTTGTCACACGAAAAACCATTGTAATTCTCTTACCAGCATAAAAAAAAGTGAATGGGCTTGTTTTGTACCAATGTTTTTCTTATTGCAAACTGAAACCTAAGCTGAGCACCGTGGCTCTTCATCCCGAGACTAACAACCATGAGTGAAGTGATCTACTGCTTGAGTTAGTCTCTAATCAGAGAGACAGGTTACACAGTGACGGTAGGCTTGACATGCTTGATTATAATATAAAGTACACTATTATATTAACTTTAAGTTGTTCGTTGATAAATATTGCATTGAATCTGATCTTTACTGTTTCAGCTCACTTAACACATTTTGTACTTTTACACTTTCTGCCTGTTGATGCGTCGCGCTGTCCAATCAGAGGTGGCCAAATTTGCATATTACAGGAAGGATTTCTGGGATAGCATTGAGTTTACAGTTCAGAGGGATCTGGCTTCTTTAGACGCTGTCTTCTTAAAACTGAATAAATATTTAAAAAGAGCCAAATGAGCCAGTCTTTTGAACGGCTCTTTTCAAAGAACGGATCCCATCAAAGAGCCATAAATCCCATCTCTACTAGCGCGCCCTGCCCGCGCTGGTTCTTTGAGGGAGGAGGGTAGAGGACTCTGGCTGTGCTGTGCGCTGCGCGCTCACAGCTGCGCTGCTATCGGTTTTCTAAGCAAAGTCTCTGTTCCAAGTTCCTGGCAGTTTCAAAAGCTTATGAAAAAACCTACATCATGTCACAGAGCGTTAATCTCGCAATAAAAAAATTATCGCCGTTAAAATTGAGTCAAGTTAACGCGTTAATAACGCGACATTTTTGACAGCACTACTTTAAAGACATTTTCAAAAAAAGGTGTTTAATCTGGAGTCAATTCAAGAGCAAATAACATTTACAGAATATATTGTTCATTTTGTGCAGCATTGTGATGATCTTTTACTTGAAGCCTTTTTTTTTTTTAAAACGTTGTGTGATGCAATACACCAAACTCACAGGCGCCGCTGCCATCTTGGATTTTTGAGTGATATTCATCACCAGTCCGTGCGCTCTGTTATTGCTTCAATCAGCTTGAAACTCATGATTCCCACCTAGTGATCAAATCTCTCATGTTGACTTGATTTTTTCCAATAAAACCGCCTGAACACTTTGCCGTCTTGTATCCGTTAAAGATCAGATCACCGAGGAAAATTCTGTACCCTTCCAAAAAAAAAAAAAAAAAAAAAAAAAAAAAAACGATTTTCCTAATTTTTTTTTCATGGAGGAAAAAGAGGTGGTGTACAAATATCAGTGATAGTGTTTTGAAGAGAATTAAAAGTTTGAGCCTCTTATACACAGCGCATTCGAGCGCCGCCGTCATTAACCATGCTCCGTGTCCACAGTTTAAAGTGAACAGATCTGCTAAAGTCTGGTTTTTAGGTTTAAACACAAAGGATGGACTGATTTCAGCGATGTTTTAACTTTTATAAAAAGTCTTCTCGGTGCAGAATTGTGATCTACAAGAAGAAGCCACCTTTATCTGTAATTCTTACCCTGATACTCAAAACTCTAAATCTCTATTGATGGCGTTTTGATCTGTTCATTTCCGACTCAAGTTTTCTTCTCATGAATGGAAAATTAAACCAATGGAAAATGGTTGCTGGTTTGTGACCGGGGAAATGGACAAATGGAAATTTTATAAAAACACCGGATTTTTGAAATGTTCATAACTTTGGTTTTCTTAGAAATACGCCGTGTCTGAAATCGCTCACTCGTTCACTCCTCCCTATATAGGGAATTACTCTATAGAGGACTATACAGCGAGCTCGTTGGTAAAATGAAACCCCTCTTTCGGACACTCGTCCGTCGCGCTGGTATTTACGTCATTACTGTCGCACAATTAAAGCGTGCCAGATCAGTCGGCTGCTGGGTTTCAAAATAATAAATCCATGCGTGTGTTTCTGTGATAAATCCATATTATACTGAGCACATTTCCCACATTAATCAATACAAAGCACCTGCAGCTTTCACTTCTTTACATCAAGCCTCAACACTTTCTTTCTTCTTCGCCGCTGACTTTTATTAAATCACATTTCACACTTTTAATTTGATTTTTTTCAGCGTGACCGCAATGCATGATGGGATATACTGCTTTGGTTAGTGACCATCGTTGTTCACTACTTTCCGTGATGCATTGTGGGATACTCTGAGTGCGCTATATAGGGTGCAAATAATCCTCACTAAGGTTTCGGACAGCACTACAAAATGGCGTCCTCGCTATATAGTGAGTCGGGAGCGATTTCGGACGCAGGGAAATTTACAAAAAATTAAACAAGCTTCCAATTCAGATCTTCACGCTCTAATTTGATACATTACACAACACTACGACAGCTACTTTTAAAAAGGCCGGTCGTTGCTACATATACGTAGCTTCTACGCAAATTTGCATAACTGCAATTAATAATGAAGATACAGAGTAATTAATCGATCCCTAATGAGCAGTTTCCAGACAGATCGCTTCTTCTCCCTCAGTTCTTCACCAATTTTGATTCTTTCTGGTATGAAGGTAGCGGAACCTCGGGTGCACAGAACTTCTACCCAGATTTACTTCATTACAATTATTAATGAAGTTATGGACTAATTAAGCCTTAATGAGCAGTTCAACAAAAATCACTTCTTCTTGGTCAATTCCTCGCCGTTTTGGATTCTTTCTGGTAAACTGGCCGGTATTCCTAGGGTGGATATCGCTTCTATATAGCTTCCAACATTTATCACGCACTTTAGATCGTTCCTTCTGGACTCGACGGGGCCGGAGAGAGATACACCGTTACTGACGCTCTCGTTTATACATTTTATCCTACACACTCAAACAGCCAAGACAAGTACTGCATGCTGAAGGCATCTGAAGTCTGAATAGTCAAACCGTTTCGTACACGTGACCGATTCTTCATACGCCCAGTCCAATTCGATCCAATTTTATTTGCAGACATCATAAAACTGGATATTTGAGTTTTTCCTTCAATATTTAAAGCTTAAACTTTGACACAAAAGACCACAGGGGAAAAAATTTAATTAAAAAATAAATAAAAAATACGCGATTCTGGTTTGTCCAAGATGGCCGTCCTGTAAGGTTGCATCATTCTGCTGTACACAGTAAAGTTCTGTTCATTTTTATGTCATGGCGCGCCGTTTGCATCCTTTTGGCGGACGCCGCCTTTTTCACGGCTGTCTGGGGGACTTGTGTGAATCGCACAGATCCGATGAGGTTTTTTTTTTTTTTTTGGGGTGGGGGGGGGTGGGGGGGGCGTTGGAGTGTCTGATTATAATTTAATCTGAGTAAATTCTGTATTAAAATTACTAAATAAGCAAATGCCGTTACAGTCCATGAAACATAGGAAGTATAAGTACGAGAAGAAAACAGTAAATCAGAAAGCTGCGCACGTAAAGCCAATTACGTAACTTGCGTTGGACTGATGGAAATCCTTGCGCGTGCAGTGAAGTGCAGCCAGCAGCAGATAATGGCGCGCAGCCAACTGGCTTTACGTGCGCAGCTTTCTGATTTACTGTTTTCTTCTCATACTTCCTATGTTTCATGGACTGTAACGGCATTTGCTTATTTAGTAATTTTAATACAGAATTTACTCAGATTAAATTATAATCAGACACTCCAACGCCCCCCCACCCCCCAAAAAAAAAAAAAAACTCATCGGATCTGCACGATTCACACAAGTCCCCCAGACAGCCGTGAAAAAGGCGGCATCTGCCAAAAGGCGCGCCGTTTGCGTCCATGTTATGTAATAATCAAGTCACGCCGTGTCCTCGGTCACGTCAGCAGATCTGATATTAGCCTTGTTAGCGACACTAGCCTCGTAGCTCCAGTGTAAACCAAATCAGGAAATGTAAAAACCCCAAACAGGTCATTTGATCGACTGCACTTCGGCTCATTTTGCAGCCAGGAGCTTTAAGAGTTTAATATCGGAGTGATGGACTTTAATCACACTTAAATCAGGTGCTCACCTGGTCTGTGGTGCCGTGGTCTGCGTCTGATTGAATGGGCTGGGAATAACCTCTCTGCTGTTCCCGCTTTGTGCGAACACTGACTTCGTCCCCACCTGACTGATTCTGCTGACCGTCTACCAGGAACAAAGAGGAGTGCGAGAGTGTGTGAGGTTATGCGGTGATGTGCATGGATTACAACCCAAATTAAACCAAGACTAAGGAAGTAACCTTCTTTGGTGGGCCAGGTGGTGGAGGCGGCTCCATCCCCGTCCCACTGTGACTGTAGTTCTGCAGATAGGCGGGGTCTCCTGGGCTCGGCTCCAGGGGCAAGATCCCAAAACTGGACATAAAACGAGAAGAAAACATGAGACAGGATGCGCTAGTGTTAGCATCTGTGACGTTTTTGTTATCTTTTGGACAGATAGTCGTCCGTGTGTGGTCATCTTCCATCTATTCTCATTTAGTTCGTTTCAATAAAATCATTTTTGACAACCGAGTAAATAAAAACACCTCCTGTCAGACGGACCGCCTGAAGAAATTGGACAGGAACGTGATGCATGATAAAAATGTGATTTTTAGTTGTCAAGAAACTAACAGTTCTTGAATTCCTATAGTTAAAGAAGATAGCTAAGGACATAAACAAAACGCACTCTTTTGCTCCTTTTAAGATGAGAGCAACCATAGCAGTCAGAGTCCAGGAGCACATGTATATAAAATAAGGTGGTTTATAAACATGTGACAATTCAGACAGCTCGAGGTCACATGCTCGGATCCCACGTAGTGACGCCATACTGGAGCGCGAGCTTTCAGGTGAACAGAACCCTCGACAAGGTCAAGCACAAACGTTTCAGCAGTTTACAGGAGAACTGAAGTCATTTTTAAACTTGCTTTATTTCTTAATTAACGTGTTATTCAGTTACGTTTTCGGTTTTCGTAACTTTACTTTATATCGTGACTCGTACTGGCAACTAAATGCAATTAAATATGAGACTTATCGGCCTAGGGCGGCACGGTGGTGTAGTGGTTAGCGCTGTCGCCTCACAGCAAGAAGGTCCTGGGTTCGAGCCCCGGGGCCGGCGAGGGCCTTTCTGTGCGGAGTTTGCATGTTCTCCCCGTGTCCGCGTGGGTTTCCTCCGGGTGCTCCGGTTTCCCCCACAGTCCAAAGACATGCAGGTTAGGTTAACTGGTGACACTAAATTGACCGTAGGTGTGAATGTGAGTGTGAATGGTTGTCTGTGTCTATGTGTCAGCCCTGTGATGACCTGGCGACTTGTCCAGGGTGTACCCCGCCTTTCGCCCGTACTCAGCTGGGATAGGCTCCAGCTTGCCTGCGACCCTGTAGAACAGGATAAAGCGGCTACAGATAATGAGATGAGATGATCCTTATCGGCCTATTCGGTTTTTATCCGTGTTGAATTTAGTTGGTTTGGTCCACGGCAGGCGTTGCTTATCCGTACGATCTTCACGAGACTTCGAAACGTGAAGTATTAGCCAGGTGTCCGTGCCGCCATTTTGAAAACTGTTTTCCAAACGAAGTATTGCACAAAAACGAGTTTAAATGATGATTACTGCCGACTTTTTTTCAAACTTTCCTGATTGCTATCAAAACAAACAAAAACTCCCGGCTTGATTACGTCAGCATTCAAAAGAGGGCGCGCGCGTCTTTTCACAACGTTGGCAGAGGTCGGTCACTTTGATTTCCGCTGTACGTTTTACTTCCGTTCTACGATGTCTCGCACAGGTCTCAACGGATCTCGTTTACGGCCACTGCTTTGCCATATGGACTAATATATATTACAGAGCATATTTCACACACTCGTAACTTGCTATCACAGCGACAAAATAGCCATCAAACATGCATTCCGATATTTAATAAAATGAGAAATAGAATTTTGATTAAAAAAAATTTACCTTCAGTTCTCCTTTAATATCTTTCCTTTTCGAGTAGAACTGTCAATTTAGTTTTCTAAGTTTAGTTTTGACTCATTTTTACAGGAAAAAAAATTTTAATCACAAAGGTTTTGACTTTTAATGGACGATGTTTGGATCTTTGTGACAAACAACATGGTGACTTCGCTAGGTGTGTATATAATACATGTACACCAAAAAAAAAAACCTTGTAAAACGCACTTACTGTAATTCTAACTGCTCAAAGCTCCATAATAAAAAAAATAAATAAAAAGTTTTCAAGGTATAGAGCCGTTTTTGTCAGGTTTGGCTACATCTTGAAGATGTAAATGAACTATTTACCGCAGTGGCGACACAAAGCTCGGCTTCCCTCCTCCTCATCAGCTGTGTGTGTGTGAGAGACAGATAAAGGCTTCTAATTCTAAAAATCTCATCAGAAATTCTGTAACCGTGCGATTTTTACCAGCAACAAAATCCACGAATCAACAGACTTCACTTTTACGATGAAGTTTAAACCGTTCTCAGCGAGATAAATGATATGCGGTACCGACACGGCTACGAGTAAACAACCCCATTGTCATAGCAACGCAATTCTTTCAGTCTAAGGCCAAGTTTACATTAGACCGTATCTGTCTCGTTTTCTTCGCGGATGCACTGTCCGTTTACATTAAACCGCCTGGAAACGCCGGGAAACGGGAATCCGCCAGCGTCCACGTATTCAATCCAGATCGTGTCAGCTCCGGTGCTGTGTAAACATTGAGATACGCGGATACGCTGTGCTGAGCTCTAGCTGGCGTCTCATTGGACAACGTCACTGTGACATCCACCTTCCTGATTCGCTGGCGTTGGTCATGTGACGCGACTGCTGAAAAACGGTGCGGACTTCCGCCTTGTATCACCTTTCATTAAAGAGTATAAAAGTGTGAAAATACTGCAAATACTGATGCAAATACTGCCCATTGTGTAGTTATGATTGTCTTTAGGCTTGCCATCCTTCCACTTGCAAGTGGTAAGTGATATGCGCTGGGATCACACACACAGCGGCTCAGTCCCGAATCGTGGCTTGTGCACTTCACTCGCGCGCTCTGTGAGCTGCGCAGGGCCGGAGTGCGCACCCTCCAGAGGGCACTCGCTGTTCAGGGCGGAGTGACTTGGAGCGCAGGATGCCTGCGGAGCCGAGCGTATCCGTGTATTGGCGTTGCTATGTGCACGCGAATCGTGTATTGGCGTTGCTGTGTGCACACTAATCGTTTTAAAAATGTTAATCTGATGATCCGCTGATACGGTCTAATGTAAACCCCACCTAAAAAGATCGCTTTTCTCAGTGAAAGAAAAACAAAAGCACGTTGCATAAAATGATCGATGAGCCATCAATGCGCTGTAACAAGTACGTGTTGTCATCATCATCATCGCAGTATATTGTTTATATCTTAGCCAAACCTTATAAAAACAACTCGAAAACTACGCTGATGAGTGTTCTCGAAAAGGAAAGAGATTAAGCGCTGTAAACTGCTGAAACGTTTGTGCTCGACCTTGTCGAGGGTTCAGTTTACCTGAAAGCTCGCTCTCCAGTATGGCGTCGCTATGTGGGATCCAAACATGTGGCCTCGAGCTGCAGAGAGCCTTTTCATGATTCAGTTCAGGATATTGTTTGAAAATATATTAAATAAAGAACACTTATTAGCGCAAAAAAAAAAAAGGCAGAAAAATGTGTTTTCCTATTCTTTAGCCATTCTTCGCAGTAAAATATAAAAGCCTATTAACTAAACTATTCCTTTATTAAAAATTAAAAAAAGTTAAATAAAAATAGGCGTTTTCTTAATAAACTTATGCACATTTGTACTTCCTCCATTTGCTTCTCTTTTCTTTATCTTTCAGCAGACTGTAAAAAAAAAAGCTCTAATTTCTTGTTAAATCGATTTGTACAGTCACGCATACAACAGCTCTTTTTTTTGGATCTGCTGAGAGTGAAGTCACATGCATTCCTGCTATTGCATGTTACTACGCCCTCTGCTGTCTAAACCATGCAATTACAGCTAGCAAAAACAATTAACGCAGCCTGATAACAGTTTGTTTTTTAAATTTCAATTCGAATCAACACAGATTTGTATCACAATTTATCGTCCCACTGCTACATGCCGAGTAGTTAGTGCTCTCCGCCGAGCACATTCAGCAAAAACTAAACGTGTTTACGGTGATTACAGTCACATGAAAAAGATCAGAGTATTCACAGTAAACACCAGCAGTGATCCAAATGAAACGAAGCCATTAGTAGTGAAAGCGCATGCGCGTGTGTGTGTGTGTGTGTGTGTGTGTGTGTACCTGGGTGTGAGAGGGCTCAGCGTGGCTGTGCCTCCGAGCAGACAGCGGCCGCTCTTGGGTTTATTCTGCACCTGCTTGGAGAGCAGAGAGCCGCCCGTGCCCAGCGGCGCGGAATCGGGCGAAATGACTGACGAGTCGATGTAAGACATGGACGAGTCTGTGTTTAGAGACGAGTACTTCGAGTTGGACGACTCCAGATTGAGCCGGTTCAGTTCCTGCAGAGTGAACGGAAGAACAAGAAGGATATGGACATGTATATGATGCAAGACTGTAAGGTGGTCGCCGCCCACTTTCAAACATGCCATGCGTTATTATGAATTGTACACTATCCAAGTTTACACCACGGCTACAAGCAATAATCATTTCTGACTGGTTGGCAGGTGCGGGTCTGCCAATGACGAGGAATCAAATCATACACAAAGCCAACGGTTTTTAAAGCCAGTATCTCACTGGGCTGCGACAGCTTGCGAACATCATTCGCGAGAGAGTTTCAAAAGTGTTTTGAAACATTCGCGGGGCTTCTCAATTTCCTCGCATGAGTCGCAAAGCGTCGCTCCTTTGTCGCTGAAATTCTGAACATGTTCAAAAAACTCGCGCGACAAAATTTCTCTCAAAATAGCTGCAAATGCGTCGCTGGTGTCGCAAAGCCATCGCGAACCTTTCTCAAGTCAGTTTCCGTGAGGCTTCCTGTACTTCCCTGCCTGCCGAGGGAAAGCCAGGCTGCGACAGCCTGCGACTAGTTGGAGACACAACAATTGCGGTAAAATATGCGAATATCAATTCAGTGCGATTCCAAGTGAAAATTGCCGCTAATTCGCATATTTTATCACAATTGTCATGTCTCCAACTAGTCGCTGGCTGTCGCAGCCAAGTGAGATACTACCTTAAAAGGTGCATTGGGTAAGATTAGCCCTGTGTCCAAAATCACTCACTACTCACTATCTAGGGAATTCTATATAGAGGACTATATAGTGAGAGAGTGAGCTCATTGGTAAAATCTAAAAACGCTTTCGGACCCTACTTCACCGCGCTGGTATTTACATCATTACTGTCGCACAATTAAAACGTGCCAGATCAGTCTGCTGGTGGGTTTTCAAAATAAATCAAATCAATGCATGCATGTGTTTTTGTAATAAATCCATATTATATTGAACCCATTTCACACAATCAATCAATACTTTGGTACTTTGTGTCTGCTGCATCTTTCAGTTCTTTAAATCAAGGCTGAACACTTTCTTCTTCTTCATCGCTGGCTTTTATTATTTTTTTTCAAGATATTTTTTGGGCTTTTTTCACCTTTATTGGATAGGA